>NC_056002.1:33954863-34257665 GCF_018446385.1 Zingiber officinale
TTACCTGTTGCCAGTGCGATCCTCCAGATCGATTGGACTTTTGCTCGGCGCTTGATGCTTTCGGACTTTCTGCTGGACTTCCGCTTCCCGGCTGGTCCAGTCTTTCACCTGGTTCGTGACACCAGGACTTTCCACCTAGGGTTACCCCCCCCTAGGACTTTTGCCTGAAGCACTCGACCCACCAAGACTTTCCGCATAGGGTTACCATCCCCTATGACCTAGGGTTACCACCCCCTAGGGTTTTCATCTTACCTAACCACAGTTAGGGCTTTTGCCTAAGTACACTTAGGACTTTCCTGCAAGCTCATTCAGACCATTAGATCACCACACATCTTAACTTTGAATCCTTTGCCATTATCAAAACTCAGATTTGATCATCGGATGCTTCCCGCACCAACAATCTCCCCCTTTTTGATTATGGCAACCCAATTTCAAAGTTAAGTAAAACAAATGCATAAATATATTAAAAGGTTTTAAGTGAGCAAGCTTAAGTATATAAATTCAAATAAAAAGCATAACTTAAGCTAACACTTAAACTTTTGTGAAGCTCCCCCTTAATACAGGGCTTCCTTTTTGAATTTTTACTTTTTTACTTTTGAATTTCCTACTCTCCCCCTTTGCCATTTATCAAAAAATAAGGCAGTTGAAAACAATTTTCAATTTTTCTTTTTGGAAAGTAAATTAGGCTATGAAAAAAAAGGGATAAGTGCTAAGTTGACTCCTAAAATTTTGAAAGCAATGAATTAAAATTTTGTAAAACTATGATTTTTAATGAAATAAAGAATGAATCTGAAAGGTAACTTAGCAAGAATTTATAAAATTAGGTTTCAAGGTTGGCTAAGTTTGAAAAAGTTTGAAAGTTGCTCTATGAATCACTTAGCTAAGTCTTTTACAAGTGATCCTGCCCGAATGCTGAATCAACGGACGCTGGACACGTGGCGCTCCCCGGATTGTGACGTGGATCTTCGACTGGTTGCAAGAAACTCCGGCGAACCTGCACAGAAGTCGGGCCGGGAAGGGGTTCCCGGCGGCGACCCTCCGACGCTCAAGTCAGGCAAGCAGATGAAAAAAGTGGCTCCAAAGGTGTCCCCACCGCGTACCTCCGGTGAAGTATGAGGCTCTTTATATAGAGCGGTGAAAGAGCTCCTGCACGTCCTCCGAGGCGCATACGTGTCCGCAACTCATACCTCGGTATGTGTCTGTCAGAAAGCTTACCTGACGTCATACTGCTACAGTCCAGGCATGTCCTTGATGGGACGGCGGAACCCCCTGTCATAAGATTTGGAGTATGGCCTACATGGGGAGCATACTCGCTGTCAGGAAGAGATGTACCTTGTCCTTTTCCCCTTTGCTCCCGATCTAGCGTCCGGCCGACCAGCTTCCGCGACATCCGGTCGGACCTATATGGTGGTTTACTTGGGGAGATTCTCAATCACATGCTTTGTGGGGACTATTAGCAGCATGCTACCTTATGGCTTCGGCCGAGCGTGCCGTCCGCTCGGCCTTGCGATCCTGTCCACTGAGCGCCGGAACCCTGACTTTCGACGGCCCCTTTAACCATTAACCACACCAGCCGGCCGTCTGGCCGGTCGGACCCACACCTCTCCGGCCGGACTCCTGCCACTTTCATTTCCACGTGGCGTTGACCCCACCGGACGGGGGTCCCCTGTTCTTACAACCGGATCACTTGCCTCCCCTTCAAGTCTAGTCGAAGGAGGCAATTTGTCCGACTGACTGGACTGCGAATTTAGCCGAGCGGATCCTCCATTCTAGTATCCCCCGATCGGCCTGCCGCAGAGATGGCCTTGATTCAATGGCATTCACTGGATCCCCTCGTGTTCTGCGCCAATCTTCGACATTAAGGCTGAGCATGCGCTCATTAAATGCTTCGAATGGTCGAATGCTACATGGCGTACTGCCATCACCGTACTGCGGCGGTGGCATGGTGCTCTAATGTGATCGAAGCGATTCGAAATGGACGGCCCGATGCCTGCTTTGATTCCCGTGACCTGGATCCAACGGTGGAGACCGCCCGGCCTCCACCCTATAAATCCTTCGTTTCCTTCTCTCTCGCATTTGCCTCTGCGATTTCGACCCTTGCCCCCAGCGCTTTAGAGCTCCGACGATTGCGTTCTCCTGTTTCCGGCGATCTCCAGTATCTCCCTTCGATCTTCCTTCTTTTTCGTAAGGTTCTCCTCCTGCCTTTCTTGTTTCCGGTGCTTTCTTTACATTTCTTTCTCCCATTTTTGCTCCCGGATACTGTTCCGGCGATCTCTTCTTGTTTCTGTCTGTTATCTTTCCTGGCTTCATTCGCTCGGCCAATGGCTAGTTCTTCGCACCCTGAAGACCAGTCCCTCGGCCCATGGTACACCACCATGCAGTCCCGATTCGACCAGCGTGATTTTGATATCCTGACAGACAATTTCGAAATCCCCGAAGATTTTGAACTTCTTTTAGCCGATCCTTCCACTCGGCCGCACAGGCCGCCGCGCGGAGCCTTCTGTGTCTTCCGCGACCAATTTACCGCCGATCTGCGGTTCCCTGTACATCCTTTCATCATAGATGTTTGTAATTTTTTCGGTGTGCCGCTCGGCAGTCTAGTACCCAACACCTTTCGTCTCCTCTGCGGTGTTGTTGTTTTGTTCAAGATTCACAACATCCCCCACCGACCGGAGGTCTTCTTTTATTTCTACTACCCTAAGCAAGCCGAGCCGGGCACCTTCATGTTCCAAGCTCGACCCGGCTTAGTCTTCTTCAACAAGCTACCTACTTCCAATAAACATTGGAAGGATTATTTTTTCTACATCCGTATGCCCGATCGGGCCAACTTCCCGACCCAGTGGCAGGTCAGCCTACCTCCCACTCCCGAGCTGAAGAAATTCAAGACCCGACCGAACTACCTCCATGCTGCAAATATGCTAGCCGGTCTGCGCCTTGACATCAATAAGCTTCTTCACGAAGGAGTGATGTACATCTTCGGCCTGAGTCCCATACGGACTCCTCTTCCGACCGGCTTCGGTAAGAATTTTGCTTTGGCATTTGTTTTGATTGCTAACTGATTTCTTTTCTTTCCTTTGCAGCGGACATCGTCATGGACTCGGTGATGGCCGGCGTTTTGAAGAGAAAGGCGGCAGCTCTGGAAGCCGCGGCGGCCAAAGAAATGGAAGCGCTGGGTATCCAGCCGGTCGGATCCCATGAAGGAGAGAGCGGGACTCAAGCTGAGTCGGCCGCTCAAGCTTCTCAGCAAAACGTGGCCAGCGGAGCCACCCCTCCTGGAGAACCAACTGCCCCCGAGGAAGGTTCCGCTCGGGAGGAGGAGCAGCCTCTGCAAAAGAGGCGCCGAGTGGAGACTCCGCTGCGCTCGGCTACCTCCGCGGTCCAACCCTCCGACCGGGCCACCGCAGTCGCTCGAGGCAAGGCGCCAGAGGTCGAAGTCATTTCGTCTGACCGGACACCTTCTGAATGGGACGAACCGGCTGCTCCAATCGAGGCTACTCCGGTGAGCACTCTTCCGCCTGCTCGTCATTCAGTCCAACGCTCGACCATTCATTCGCAGTTTTCTGCGCCGGCTTCTGATCCCCTTCCGACTGCCGGTCGGACGACCCCCGGTCATGGCCGCATGATTCGGGTTACTCTTCATCTCCCGACTAAAGAGCTGCTGCCGGAGGCCGACCAACCGACTGCGCCCGAGCATACTATCACCCTGAAGGGGCCTCTCGCCGAGATGTGGGCCGACGCTCGGGCCCGCGTCGCCATGATCCCCATCGGGAATTTGGCTAACAGCCATATGCAGCAGGCCACGGGGGTAAGTTTGTAATCTACCAACTTTTGTATTCATTCCTTTCGATCGGCCACTAGCAGCTTCTAATTTCTCTCGTCAGAGATGGGTGGAGGAAATTGCGGTTTCCAACCGCTTGGCCTTGGTGGATGAAGAGCTACGACAACTGAAGGCAGCAGTTGGTCCGTCCGGTCCTCAGGGCCCTTCATATTCCAAGCTGCAAAGGGAGCTGAAGAAAACTCAAAATCTGCTGGCGGCCGAGCAGAAGAAGACAGCCGATCAGGCCCACGCCCTGGCCGAGTCCGAGCGACAAGTCAAGTCGCTCGACACAAAAATAACCTTGGCCACCACTCGGAAAAATACAGCTATCTCCGATCTGGAGAAAAAGAACGTGGAGGCTCGGGGCTTGGAGCTGAAGATAAAGGAGTTGACAGAGCAGCTCGACAGGGAGAAGGCGGGCCGCTCGGCCGACGCGGACAAGCTTCAGAGTCTGAATGAGGCCCTTACTAGCTCCCAGGCGACTTTCAAAGAATATCAAGATGCCGAGTCGAGTCGAATCGCTGCCTTAAGACAGAGCTACATCCGCTCGCCCGAATTCTCGGAGAAAATATGTGAGCGGATGTACACAGCCTTTGACTTGGCTATGACCGCCACCACCACTTATCTGAAGTCTAAGGGTCTTCTTCCGGAGTCTACTACTATTCCGGCCGGCGATCAAGTGGCGCTTCTGAATAACATTCCCAGGGACCTCTATGATTATATTGAGTAGTTTTCTGTAATTCGGCCACTCGCCCGGATATCATCCTTTTTTTGTAATTGGGCCGCTCGGCCTAAAGCTTTACTTTTAATGCAATGTTTTCCTTGTATTTGCTGTCTCCTTTCATAACCAAAATGTGTGTTTATCCGCTCGCCCATTATTACTTCTCGTGCTCCCCCAAAAGGGATTTTAACAAAGTAATCTCGCCCATTATTACTTCTCGTGCTCCCCCAAAAGGGATTTTAACAAAGTAATCGTCGTGATCTCCCCGCTCGGCGAAATATACCGTGTTCTTTGATGGTAGAGCTCATTTACCAAATGCCAAGTGCTTTTGGATACTGGGCCAATCGGAGTGTAGAGACGATCGAACGGTATCGAAATCGCGTGCCTCGGGACATTAGATGCTTTAATCCACTCGAATTATTTATAGACGTCGGCTCGTCTCTCGATATTTAACGTCGGAGTTCGACGGTCTTCCGCTCGGAGGATTTATAGACGCCGACTCGTCTCTCGATATTTAACGTCGGAGCTCGACGGCCTTCCGCTCGGAGGGTTTATAGACGTCGGCTCATCTCTCGATTTTTAACGTCGGAGCTCGACGGTCTTCCACTCGGAGGGTTTATAGACGCCGGCTCGTCTCTCGATTTTTAACGTCGGAGCTCGACGGTCTTCCGCTCGGATGATTTATAGACTCCGGCTCGTCTCTTGATTTTTAACGTCGGAGCTCGACGGTCTTCCGCTCGGATGATTTATAGACGCCGGCTCGTCTCTCGATTTTTAACGTCGGAGCTCGACGGTCTTCCGCTCGGAGGGTTTATAGACGCCGGCTCGTCTATCGATTTTTAACGTCGGAGCTCGACGGTCTTCCGCTCGGATGATTTATAGCGGCTCGTCTCTCGATTTTAACGTCGGAGCTCGGCGGTCTTCCGCTCGGAGGGTTTATAGACTCCGGCTCGTCTCGTTGTATTAATGTCGGAGCTCGACGGTCTTCCGCTCGGAGGGTTTATAGACGCCGGCTCGTCTCTCGATTTTTAACGTCGGAGCTCGACGGTCTTCCGCTCGGATGATTTATAGACGCCGGCTCATCTCTTAATATTTAACGTCAGAGCTCGACGGTCTTCCGCTCGGATGATTTATAGACGCCGGCTCGTCTCTCGATTTTTAATGTCGGAGCTCGACGGTCTTCCGTTCGGAGGGTTTATAGACGCCGGCTCGTCTCTCGATTGTTAATGTCGGAGCTCGACGGTCTTCCGCTCGGAGGGTTTATAGACGCCGGCTCGTCTCTCGATTTTTAACGTCGGAGCTCGACGGTCTTCCGCTCGGATGATTTATAGACGCCGACTCATCTCTCGATATTTAACGTCGGAGCTCGACGGTCTTCCGCTCGGATGATTTATAGACGCCGGCTCGTCTCTCGATTTTTAACGTCGGAGCTCGACGGTCTTCCGCTCAGACGTTTATAGACGCTGGCTCGTCTCTCGATATTTAACGTCGGAGCTCGACGGCCTATTAAGGCTAATTTTTATTATATAGTCCCGAACGGCATGGGGTCTTCGTCATTGAGCCTCCGACTCGGCTAACATACTCCCGGCCGAACGGCGCGGGATCTTTGACCTCGATCTTGCTTCGAATAATATACACCCCGCCCGAACGGTACGGGGTCTTTACCATCGAGCCTTCGACTTCGTGTAATTTATATGCCCGGCCGAACGACACGTGGTCTTTGCCTTCGAGCATTTGGCTTGTATAATTATACGCCAGGCTGAATGGCACGGGGTCTTCACGCAGTAGGTCGTTCGGCGGACAATGCTCATTGCGTTTATCTTTTTGCTTCCTGCATTACAAGGACATAGGCGACTAGCATATATACAAAAAATGAGTTACATCGGTGCACCTCTCATCCAGCTCGATAAGGCTGGAGATGATTCGCACTCCATGGTCGATCCAGCTGCCGTCCGTCTTCATCCTCCAAATAGTAAGCGCCCGAGCGGAGCTTTTCTATAACCTTGAAGGGGCCCGCCCAGGGAGCTTCCAGCTTGCCGACGTCGCCGACCGGCTTGACTTTCTTCCAAACAAGGTCACCGACCTGGAACGATCTGGGGATTACGCGGCGGTTGTAGTTTTGCTTCATCCTTTGACGGTACGCCATCAGCCGGACGGATGCCTTGGCTCTCTCTTCTTCGACCAAATCCAGCTCCATGTTCCTCTGCTCGGCGTTGTTGTCATCATAACTCTGGATCCGAGCGGACTCGACGCCAACTTCGATAGGAATAACTGCTTCACCGCCATACACCAGGTGGAAAGGCGTGACGCCCGTCCCTTCCTTTGGAGTCGTTCGGATGGCCCATAAGACGCCTGACACTTCATCCACCCAACTTCCTCCCAAATGGTCAAGCCGAGCACGCAAAATACGAAGAATTTCTCGATTAGCTACTTCAGCTTGACCATTGCTTTGGGGGTATGCTACGGACGTGAAGTGTTGCTCGATGCCATAGCTTTGGCACCAATCTTCGAGCAACTTTCCTGTGAACTGCCGCCCGTTGTCGGAAATCAGTCGGCGAGGGATGCCGAACCGACAGATGATGTGCTGCCATATGAACTTTTTGACCATTTGTTCGGTGATCCTGGCTAGCGGCTCGGCCTCTACCCACTTGGAAAAATAATCGACCGCCACTAGCAGAAATTTCCGCTGTCCGGTCGCCATAGGAAATGGACCAACGATATCCATTCCCCACTGATCGAACGGACATGAAACTGTTGATGCCTTCATTTCCTCTGCCGGTCGGTGGTAGGAGTTATGGTACTTTTGGCACGAAAGGCACGTCGATATGGTCCGAGCGGCGTCTGCTTGTAAGGTTGGCCAGAAGTACCCGACCAACAGGATCTTCTTAGCCAGCGATCGTCCGCCCGGATGTCCTCCGCATGATCCTTGATGTACTTCTTGGAGGATGTAAGTTGAGTCCTCCGAGCTCACGCATTTCAACAGCGGGCGTGAGAAAGCCTTCTTGTAAAACTGATCGCCGATGAGTGTAAACCGACCGACTCTCCTCCTTAGCAGCTGGGCTTCATTCTGATCGGACGGTGTGGCGCCCGAGCGCAGAAACTCCGTGATGGGTGTCCTCCAGTCGCTCGGAAATGTAAGGCCTTCCATACGATCGACGTGCGCCACCAACAATACTTGTTCAATTGGCTGCTGAATGGCGATCGGCGTTATTGAGCTCGCGAGTTTGGCTAACTCATCGGCCGCTTGATTTTCTGCTCTGGGTATCTTCTGGACAATGACTTCTCTAAAATTGGCTTTAAGCTTCTCAAAAGCTTCAGCGTAGAGCTTGAGCCGAGCACTGTTGATTTCGAAGGTACCAGAGAGTTGTTGAGCAGCCAACTGGGAATCCGAATGAAGCGTTACCCGACCGGCACCCACATGCCGTGCTGCCTGCAAGCCGGCTATGAGGGCCTCATATTCTGCTTCGTTGTTCGTAGCTTTATAATCCAGCCGGACGGATAAGTGCATCTTTTCTTCTTGAGGGGAGAGCAACAGTATTCCAATCCCGCTTCCGAGCCGAGTGGATGATCCGTCCACAAATATTTTCCACATAGCTTCCGGCTCTGAATTCTGCACCTCAGTCACAAAATCTGCCAAGGACTGCGCTTTGATTGCCGAGCGGGGCTGGTACTGGATGTCAAATTCACTTAACTCCGTTGTCCATTTGATGAGCCGCCCGGACGCTTCTGGATTTAGTAATACACGTCCGAGTGGGCTATTGGTTTTGACAATTATGGTATGCGCCAGGAAGTATGGACGAAGGCGCCGAGCGACGAGGACCAGAGCGAAAGCCAGCTTCTCGAGCCTAGTGTAGCGAGATTCAGCATCTTTTAAAATATGACTAAGGAAATACACAGACTCTTCTCCGCTCGCCCTCACTAGTGCCGAGCCAATTGCTTGCTCGGTTGAAGACAAGTACATATAAAGTGGCTCACCCGCAGTCGGCTTGGCTAATACCGGGAGAGAGTTCAGAAATGCCTTCAAATCTTCGAACGCCCGGTCGCATTCTTCGTCCCAGTAAAATTTTGTAGCTTTGCGTAAGATCTTGAAAAAAGGAAGGCTCCGGTCGGCGGTTTTGGAGATGAACCTGGACAGAGCGGTTATCCGACCGGTCAAACGCTGCACTTCCCTTGTATTTCTTGGAGGCGGCATGTCTTGTAGAGCTTTCACCTTGCTGGGATTTGCTTAGATGCCCCGCTCGGTCACTATGTACCCCAAGAAACGCCCTCCTTTTGCTCCGAACAGGCACTTCTGGGGGTTTAGCTTGACTCCATATTTGCGTAGCGTTCGAAAGGTTTCCTCCATGTCTTTGAAGAGATCGGCCGCTCGGACGGACTTGATGAGAATGTCGTCCACATACACTTCTAGATTTCGCCCGATCTGCTCTCTGAATACTTTATTCATCAAGCGCTGATATGTGGCTCCTGCATTCTTCAATCCGAACGGCATCACATTATAGCAATAGGTGCCGTCGGCCGTCACGAAGCTGACTTTTTCTCGATCTTCACGGGCGAGCGGCACTTGATGATAGCCTTGGTAAGCGTCGAGCATACATATTAATTCGCAGCTGGCCATAGAGTCCACTAACTGATCTATCCGGGGCAGAGGATAAAAGTCTTTCGGGCAGGCTTTGTTGAGATCCCGAAAATCTATGCATACTCTCCACTTGTTGCCCAGCTTGGAGACTAATACTACGTTCGCCAGCCAGCTGGGGAACTGTACCTCGCGTATATGGCCGGCTTCCAGAAGCTTCTCCACCTCCGCCCGGATGATGACGTTCTGTTCGGCGCTGAAATCTCTTTTTCTCTGCTTTACTGGCCGAGCGTCCGGTCGGACGTGGAGCTCATGCTGCGCAATACTTGGTGAAATTCCGGGCAGCTCATGTGTCGACCAGACGAAGACATCATGGTTTCTTCTGAGGCACTGGATCACCTCCTCTTTCTGATTTGCCTCTAGATCGGACGCGATGAATGTCGTGGCCTCCGATCGGGTCGGGTGTATTTGCACTTCCTCTTTTTCTTCGTAAACTAAAGAGGGAGGCTTTTCAGTTATAGCATTCACCTCGATCCGTGGCGACTTCCGAGCGGAATTTGCTTCTGCTCGGACCATTTCGACGTAACATTGCCGAGCTGCCAGTTGATCTCCCCGTACTTCTCCCACTTTGTCTTCGACGGGGAACTTGATCTTCTGGTGGAAGGTGGAGACGGCCGCTCGGAACTCGCTGAGAGCCGGTCGTCCCAAAATGACGTTATATGATGAGGGAGAGTCGACCACCACGAAGTTTGCTGTACGCGTCCTTCTGAGCGACTCTTCTCCCAATGAAATAGCCATCCGGATTTGTCCGACCGGCAGGACTTCATTACCCGTAAACCCGTAGAGGGGGGTTGTCATAGGCAGCAGCTCGACACGGTCAACTTGTAGTTGATCGAACGCCTTTTTGAATATTATGTTGACCGAGCTTCCTGTGTCAATAAAAACGCGGTGAATAGTGTAGTTGGCTATTACCGCTTTGATGAGTAGAGCGTCGTCGTGGGGCACTTCAACTCCTTCCAAGTCCCTAGGCCCAAAACTGATTTCGGGTCCACTCGCCCGCTTTCTGCTGCAACCGACTGGATGGATCTGGAACTGCCGGACGCTTACCTTTCTTGCTCGGTTGGAGTCTCCTCCGGTCGGCCCACCAACTATGATATTGATTTCGCCTCGGGAAGTATTGCTTCTATTTTCTTCTTCCCGAGCGGATGGTCGGGACTGTTCTCTTGACATTCGGCGATTCTCCAGCCTCGGAGAGCGATGCTGATCGGGAGTCTGTTGTTGTCGCCTGTCGGCCTACGTCCGATCGGCTTCATGAGTTCTCTGTCGCCTGTCGACTGAGGGAGACCGTCGGCCGCCATTCCGGGGAACGGGATGAGCCACGAAGGGAAGACTTCGACAATCCCTTGTGTTGTGCATATCCGTCCGGTGGAAGGAGCAGAACATCGGGGTCCATTTCTTCTTTGGCTTGGGCCGGGCGGCAGCTACCTCTTGCACGTGGGACCTGGCATGGGGGGAGCGGATTGCTTCGGCCCTTGGTCCTCTGGGCAGCTGATGAGCAGCGTGCTGTTTCCGCTCGGCAGGGGGAGCTCGCTCGGTTGGGGTTTCTTTTTTCCGGGCTGCTTGGGCTTCCTCCACGTTGATGTATTCGTTGGCCCGGTGTAACATGTGGTCGTAGTCTCGGGGCGGCTTTCGGATGAGCGATCGGAAGAAATCCCCATCCACTAGGCCTTGTGTGAAGGCATTCATCATGGTCTCCGAGGTGGCCGTTGGAATATCCATGGCCACTTTGTTGAACCGCTGGATGTAAGCTCGGAGCGATTCACGGGCTTCTTGTTTGATGGCGAACAGACTAACGCTGGTTTTTTGATAGCGCCGACTGCTTGCAAAATGATGAACGAAGGCCGTCCGGAAGTCCTTGAAGCTAGTGATGGATCCGTCCGGCAACCTCCGAAACCATCGTTGAGCCAATCCAGATAGGGTGGTGAGGAAAACCCGACACTTCACCCCATCTGTGTATTGATGCAAGGTTGCCGTGTTATCAAACTTGCCCAAATGATCGTCCGGATCGGTGGTTCCATTGTATTCGCCGATCGTCAGAGGAACGTAGTGTTTGGGCAGAGGGTCTCGTAGAATAGCCTCTGAAAATTGGCGATTAATCCGCTCGGGCGATGAGTCCGCTCGAGGGGCTTTTCCTTTTCTGTCATCTCGTCTCGGCATTTCATCCGAAGAAGATCCCCGATCTCTATGAGTGGGTGCGGCTTTGGGGGTGCGGAATAGGGCCCGGTGGAATGCAACGGTGGCCTGTGGTGCTTCCACTCGGCCACCAGATGCTGACATTGCTTGCTGCTCAGGTCGCTCGGCTGTTGCTTTCTGTTTTTGCTCCACAAGCTTGGCGGCCCTCAACTCGATCAGAGCGTCGAGTTCCTCCGTTGAAAGCGTCACCGTGTTTTGTCGTCCAGCCTCGTCCATTGTTTCCATTCGGATGCAGGAGCGTTCCCACAGACGGCGCCAATTTGATCCTGCCCGAATGCTGAATCAACGGACGCTGGGCACGTGGCGCTCCCCGGATGGTGACGTGGATCTTCGACTGGTTGCAAGAAACTCCGGCGAACCTGCACAGAAGTCGGGTCGGGAAGGGGTTCCCAGCGGCGACCCTCAGACGCTCAAGTCAGGCAAGCAGATGAAAAAAGTGGCTCAAAAGGTGTCCCCACCGCGTACCTCCGGCGAAGTATGAGGCTCTTTATATAGAGCGGTGAAAGAGCTCCTGCACGTCCTCCGAGGTGCATACGTGTCCGCAACCCATACCTCGGTATGTGTCTGTCAGAAAGCTTACCTGACGCCATACTGCTACAGTCCAGGCATGTCCTTGATGGGACAGCGGAACCCCCTGTCATAAGATTTGGAGTATGGCCTACATGGGGAGCATACCCGCTGTCAGGAAGAGATGTACCTTGTCCTTTTCCCCTTTGCTCCCGATCTAGCGTCCGGCCGGCCAGCTTCCGCGACATCCGGTCGGACCTATATGGTGGTTTACTTGGGGAGATTCTCAATCACATGCTTTGTGGGGACTATTAGCAGCATGCTACCTTATGTCTTCGGCCGAGCGTGCCGTCCGCTCGGCCTTGCGATCCTGTCCACTGAGCGCCGGAACCCTGACTTTCGACGGCCCCTTTAACCATTAACCACACCGGCCGGCCATCCGGCCGGTCGGACCCACACCTCTCCGGCCGAACTCCTGCCACTTTGACTTCCACGTGGCGTTGACCCCACCGGACGGGGGTCCCCTGTTCTTACAACCGGATCAACAAGCATTGAATTTTGAAAATATAGCTTAAGTGAAAAGGGACTTAGCTTAATTTTGAATAAAATAATACTTATTTTTGAAAAAATAGGAGTAAGAACTTGTTAATTTTTAGGATGAAGAGAGAGTAGCTAAAAATTTAAGTTATTTATTCAGTTGAGCCTTAAGTCCAAGCATGAGTCAAGTTTAATAGCAATCAAATTATCTAATTGGTTTTGATCAGGTATCAGAGCCCTAAAGTACAAGCATGCTTAATCTTAATATTTTCATTTCCTTCACCAACTGTCTAACCTTTAGTTACTTATTGATTGCCTAGAGGGCAGCAGCTTTCACTTGGTTAGTCAAGTTAAGTCATTTAGTCCAGTTAGATTTGACTAATGTTGGAAGACTTGACTTGATTACTGTTAATAAAGTATTTAACGCCCAGACTCATATTGATGCACAGAAACAAGCATTCTTGAGTCCAGGTTGTACCCTATGCATCTCACACCATTCTATGTTTTTTAAGCACAAGCAAGGTATACCTAGGTGTTTGTGAGATGCTCTCGCTTAAATCTAGGGGAACAGGATTTCTAGGGTAAAGCCTAAACTAAGTCCAATTTTTTGAAAATTCTAAGAAAAGGAGATTTTGAAATCATTATTTTCCTATAATTTTCAAGAACAATTTAAAAGTGGTTTTGAAATTATACTCACAATTTTGAAAAAGTGACAAATAAGTTTGAAAATCAACATCTATTCTACCCAGCACATTCCTATTTGTCTTCTAAGTGTACTGAACTCAAGTTCAGGTAAGGATTGTGAAAATGTCAGTTAGGTTTGATTTGGACTCAACATAGTTGAGTGCAAGTTCACCTTTAGCTACGTGATCCCTTACAAAGTGGTGTTTTACCTCTATGTGTTTAGTCCTAGAGCGGTGAATTGGATTTTTAGTTAGATTAATTGAGCTTATATTATCAATTAAGATTTTCATATGTTTGTATTCTAATTGATAGTCTTTTAAGGTATGCATCATCCATAAAAGTTGAGAGACACACTTTCCTAGGGCTATGTATTCAGCTTCAGTGGTGGATAGAGCAACACAATGTTGCTTTCTGCTTGACCAACTTACTAGGCACTGACCTAGGATTTGGCAGCTACCACTTGTACTTTTTATGTCTAATTTTTACCCGGCATAGTCTGAGTCAGAATAGCCAAACAGGTCAAAGGTGCTAGTTCTAGGGTACCAAAGTTCTATATTGAGGGTGCCTTTTATATATCTAAGTATTCTTTTAACATATGTTAAATATGATTCTTTTGCACAAGATTGGTATCTTGCGCACATACCAACTGCAAATATTATATCTGGTCGACTTGCAGTTAGGTAGAGTAGGCTTCCTATTATATTTCTATAGTACTTTGGGTCTACTGATTTTCCTTCTTGGTCCGAGTCAATGTTGATGTTAGTGACCATTGGAGTATTTATGATTTTAGAATGTTCCATGCCAAGATTTTTAATTAGTTCTTTAGCATATTTAGTTTGGTAAATGTAGATTCCATCTTTTTTTGTTTAATTTGTAAACCTAAGAAGAAATTTAGTTCTCCAACCATACTCATTTCAAACTCATTTTCCATTAATTTAATGAATTCTTTTAGAAATTTAGAGTTAGTTGAGCCAAAAATTATATCATCAACATAGATTTAGGCTATGAAGATGTCTTTTTCTATAGTTTTTACAAATAGGGTCGGATCTATGTGACCTTGATTAAAAACTTTGGATGTTGAGTAATTGGATAACCGCTCATATCATGCTCTAGGAGCTTGTTTAAGTCCATATAAGGCCTTTTTCAATTTAAATACATGATTAGGGTAGTCTAAGTCCTCAAATCCTGGGGGGTGGTTTACATAGACCTCTTCTTTAATGAACCCATTTAGGAACGCGGATTTTACATCCATTTGGTACAATTTAAACCCTTTATGTGTTGCATAGGCTAGCAGCATCCTAATGGATTTGAGTCTAGCTACTGGTGCATAGGTTTCGTCATAATCTAAACCTTCAACCTGACTGAATCCTTTGGCTACTAGTCTGGCCTTGTTTCTAACTATTTCACCCTGATCATCCAATTTATTCCTAAATACCCATTTGGTGTCAATTATGTACTTATCTATAGGTTTAGGTACAAGTTCCCAGACTTGGTTTCTTTCGAATTGTGCTAGCTCTTCCTGCATAGCAATGATCCAGTCTAGGTCGGGTAGGGCCTCTTCTATAGTCTTAGGCTCAATCTTTGAAATAAGGGCAATCTGACTTAGGTTCCTATATGAGGATCTAGTTCTGACTCCTAGGTTTGGATCACCCAAAATTTGGTCAGGTGGGTGAGAGGTACTTGCTCTAGTTGGTCTTATATTTGGGTCAGAAATTGGTTCCTCTGGTTTATTAGTGTTGGGATGAATTTCATCGTCTTCAATAATTCTTGGATTAATGTCAACATTTTCATTTAAGTTAGGTAGATTATTTTCTTCATCAAATATTATATTAGTTGTTCTTCAACTTTTAGGGTATTTTGGTTATAGACTCTATAAGCCCTACTGGTTGTGGAGTACCCTAAAAAGATTCCTTGATTTGATTTGGGTGTAAATTTTCCTAAGTAATCTTTAGTATTTAAAATATGAGCTTTACATCCAAAAACTTTTAGGTAGTTTAGGTTGAGAATTTTATTATAATACATTTCATAAGGAGTTTTTTTGTGATATTTGTTAATTAGAATTCTATTTTGAATATAATTTGTTGTATTTGTTGAATCAAAGATCTAAATTTAGGTTTATTTTGAAGTTAATAATTTTAAGTTAATTAATTTGAAAAATAATGTTTAAGTCGATTTTGAAAAACAATTTTAAGTTAATTTTGAAAATAATTTTTAAGTAATTTTGAAATTGATTTTGAAGATAATTTTTTAAATAATTTTGAAATTTATTTTGAAAATAATTTTTAAATAATTTTGAAATTGATTTTGAAAATATTTTTAAAATAATTTTGAAATTGATTTTGAAAATAATTTTTTAAGTAATTTTGAAATTGATTTTGAAAAGATTTTTTTTTAAAAATAATTTTGAAATTAAGTTTTAAAAGATTTTTAAAATAATTTTAAAAATATTTTTCAAATAATTTTGAAATTAAGTTTTAAAAGATTTTTAAAATGATTTTTAAAGGATTTTTCAAATAATTTTGAAATTAAGTTTTAAAAGATTTTTAAAATGATTTTTAAAAGATTTTTTAAATAATTTTAAAATCAAGTTTTAAAAGATTTTTAAAATAGTTTTTAAAAGATTTTTCAAATAATTTTGAAATTAAGTTTTAAAATATTTTTAAAATAATTTTTAAAAGATTTTTCAAATAATTTTGAAATTAGGTTTTAAAATATTTTTAAAAGATTTTTTAAATAATTTTGAAATTAAGTTTTAAAAGATTTTAAAAATATTTTTCAAATAATTTTGAATTTAAGTTTTAAAAGATATTTAAAATAATTTTTAAAAGATTTTTCAAATAATTTTTAAATTTAAGTTTTAAAAGATTTTTTTTAAAAAAATATTAATCACGAATTTAATTTTGAATTTGAATTATTTATAGTTACGAGTTTAATTTTGAATTTGAATTTTAAATTTCTTAGTCATCTCACCCGATCTAAATTTTCAATCAGGGAATCCTATAATTTTTGTGAGATGAATTGAGGTTCAATTTAAGGGTTTGGTTTAACTTTGTGTTAGATTCAGGTTTAGCTTTGGGTTCAACAAGTAGGCATTCTTTGAATAAACTTCTGGGCTATGGTGAGTCACAAGGATATCATTAAAGTAACCATGCCTTCGAGGTTTTCCAAATAGTCCTACCCATTGAAATTAGTACAAAACCTTGGTCTAACTGGTTAGGATTCATAAATGGTAGCTTCGGTCAGTTCCACTTAGTCAAATGCACCAGGTCAAAGCCATATCTTCCTAGACATGCGATGACTAAGCTTCCCCAACGTACTATCATCCAATACTTCATCAGTACCGTGTGTCAAGTTAAACCTAGCTCCTTTTAATCTAACCTTAATTATCCTGCCGGGTAGTCTACTCTTGTTTACCCATTTCGGGTAGATTAAGTTCGGTTACCCAGTCGGGTAGTTTAGTTGGGGGTGCCAGCTATTCTAGATCCTGCTTCTATTTTTTATTTGATTTAAATTGAATTTTAAATTTTGAATTTTAATTTAATTTCAGATTTTTAATTGAATTTTAAATTTTAAATTTTGAATTTTTAATTAAATTTTAAATTTTAATTTAATTTTTTAATTTATTTTCGAATTTTGAATTTTAAATTTTGAATTTTAATTTAATTTCAAATTTTTTAATTGAATTTTCAATTTTAATTTAATTTTTTAATTTATTTTCGAATTTTTAATTTAATTTCAAATTTTTTAATTTAATTTTGATTTTTAATTTAATTTCGAGTTTTTTAATTGAATTTGAAATTATGTTCGTTTTATTAATATTGTTTTTCTTTTTGCTCCCCCTGGATCATAGCCTTGATATGGTCTGTCGAGGTAGTGTATTTGATCCTTCGGGACCCAATATTGACCAAGTCCAACTTGATTAATCAATTTGGACTTGGGGACCCATGCTTGGACTGTTTTTCTATTTGATTTTTTATAAGAGATAAATAAGATTTGTATTTTTTCTTTGGTTTAAATCCTAGACCAGTTCTATTGTAAACGGCTCTTTGTATCCCAAGAATTAGGTCAAGATTCTTGGAACCTAAAGAGAACCGTTCTAGTGTTTTCTCCAGATCCTTGACTTGAGTTTTCAGGTTGGAATTCTCTTCTTCAAGTTTTTGGACTTGAGTTGAGTTTCCAGTCTAAACTGGTTCAGTCAGAGATTTGGAGTTAGTCACTTCTTTAAGGACTTCTACTTCGTTTAGAAGTGACTTAACTCTAAGGTTCGACTTAGCTAATTTTCGCAATAAATAATTAACTAGATTATTAAGTCTAGAAATACTTACAGCGGGGTCTGGCCTTTCGGAAACGGATACGGATCCGTGGCTTCGCTCGGACTCGGCCTCTGACTCGCTCTCGCTCTCGGACACGTTGATCTGGTCCCAGGCCATCAATGCGAGGAGACTCGTCTGATCGAGTTCGTCGTCGATATCTTCTTCTGAGGATTCGTCCCACGTTGCCTTTAGGGCCTTCTTCTTTCGCTTCTTTGCATCCTTCAGACTTGGGCAGTTGGCCTTGATGTGCCCCTTCTGGTTGCACCCGTAGAAGATAACCTCGAACCTTCGAATTCGGTTGAACCTCCTTGGATTGTACTGCCTTCTTTAGATCTCTCTTGTTGAAGCCCTTCTTCTTCTTGTAGAACTTCTTTACAAGGTTTACGAGCTCGGTTGTTAATTCATCATCTTCATCGTCTGAGTCGGGTTCTTCTTCCGACTCTGGTTCAGTTCTTCGTCGTGATCTCGGTTCGTGTGTTCGACTGGTACCTGCAACCAAAGCAACCCCCTTCTCGGTTGGCTGTGTATTAGTCTGCTCGTGAAGTTCGAATTCTGAAAATAATTCATCTAATTTAATACAAGATAGATCCTTAGAGACTTTGTAGGCATCTACCATTGATGCCCACAATGTACTCCTTGGAAACGAGTTAAGAGCGTACCTTATTATATCCCTATTTTCTACCTTCTGCCCGATTCCGTTGAGGGAGTTGAGGATGTCTTGAATTCTTGCGTGCAGTTGGCTGGCCGTCTCGTCTTCCTGCATTTTCAAATTATACAATTTATTAAACAAGAGATCTCTCTTGCTTACCTTAGTATCGGAGGTGCCCTCGTGGAGTTAGATCAGCTTCTCCCAGAGCTCCTTTGCTGATGTGAACAAGCCAACTCGATTAAGCTCCTCCTTGGTCAGTCCATACTGGAGGGTGCAGGTCGCTTTGGCATCAGCTTCTACTTTCTTGATTGTGGTTAGTTCCCATTTTTCGCAGGGTGTCGGCTTGCCGTCTTCGTCGGATGGGAGTTGTAGTCCGGTCTTGATTATCATCCACGTATCGAATTGCGTCTTCAGGAAGGTTTCCATTCGCCCCTTCCAATATCCGAAGTCTTCTCCGGAGAAAAGTGGGGGGCGAACGGTACTGAAACCTTCTTGTTGGGCCATTTGTAATATGCAACAACAAAAAGTAAAGAATGTTCCAAGACTAGGTCTTGGATTAGCAGTGCGGGAGAAATAAGGGAAAATGAGCTCGAGTGGTATTTGTACCAATCTCGAGCAAAACCGATTCGATAAAACAATTAGAATGTAGCTAGTAAGCTAATTCTAATTTGACTCTGAAAATCTGAAAATACCACGAAAAAAAATGTTTTGAATAGTGGTTGCACTTATTCAAAACGACCCCGCTCTGATACCAATTGTTGGATCGAGATGCGCTAGAGGGGGGGTGAATAGCGCTCGTGGCTTTCACTCGGTTCGGAATCGTAAATCGTTCGATTAAACACTTGACTAACGCAACGGAATAAAAGAGAAAAACAACATAAACACGAGGGTATTTACTTCGTTCGGAGCCGAGCTCGACTCCTACTCGAAGGACCACGATCCTTGATCGCTTACCATGGGCAACAACTAATAGCTCGAATAGAATTTCAAGTGAAGTACAATAATCAATAAGAAATGATTAAATTATACCGATGACAATATGAATAACTGAAGATTCGGAGCTCCGGGTCGTCGGGGGGTCGTCGCAGCACTTCGGGATCATGTCGTTAGCAGCTAGTAACAGAATGATTGCTTGGAATGAGTTGTCTTGGTTGCGGCTTCGAGACACCCTTATAAAGGGTGTTCAAGACGCCTTCATTAAGCTCCAAGGCACCTCCAACCAAAGGTTTTATCCCGATTAATCTGTTGTCGATCAAGCTTTGACCGCTGCTCATTATCCCCCTCAAGGCACCTCCAACGCCACTCCAAGGCGCCTCCAAGCCACGGTCCAAGGCGCCTTCAGTCCCCATGAAGGCGCCTCCAACTCCTCTAGACAGCTGGTTTCGGCTTGCACTCGAGGCGTCTCCAAGCCCCATGGAGGCGTCTCGGACATTGTTCATCCGAGGTGTACTTTGTGTTTTTGGTACATGCAAACATGTTAGTCCCAAAATACCTACAACACAAAGTTAGTACACAATAATAGTATGAATATGAAGGTTCGGCAGTCTCCTGACTGTCCGGGTCTGACTTCGGATTTCCAACCGGAAACCCTAGGTCGACCCGGCGCCTACTGTTCCCTCTACGGGGAACGCGTCCTCACCCACTCCACTCAGGAGATTTACCTGTTGTCAGTGCGATCCTCTAGATCGACTGGACTTTTGCTCGGCGCTCGATGCTTCCGGACTTTCTGTTGGACTTCCGCTTCCCGGCTGGTCCAGTTTTTCACCTGGTTCGCGACACCAGGACTTTCCCCCCCCCCTAGGACTTTTGCCTGAAGCACTCGACCCACCAAGACTTTCCGCATAGGGTTACCACCCCCTATGACCTAGGGTTACCACCCCCTAGGGTTTTCACCTTGCCTAACCACAGTTAGGGCTTTTGCCTAAGTACACTTAGGACTTTCCTGCAAGCTCATTCAGACCGTTAGATCACCACATATCTTAACTTTGAAACCTTTGTCATTATCAAAACTCAGGTTTGATCATCGGATGCTTCCCGCACCAATACAACGCAATCTATTGGTTCCAATTCATTTGGAACCACATCACCATGCGCTTCTTCCAATAGTCGAAGTCCTCGTGCTCATATGGAGGTGGGATTCAGATGTCCCATCCAAGAGGTCCCTTCGACTCCATCTTCTTCCTCTAGTCGCTCTCTTGGCAATTAGTCCAATAAGAGCTCACCTAGATCTGATACCACTTGTTGGGACCTTAACGTCCGCTAAAGGGGGGTGAATAGCGTCTCATCCAAATTGTCACTTCCTACGCTTGTTAGTGCATAGCGGAAATACAAAACAAATCTAACAAATAAAAAGCTAAACCTAGAGGTAATAACCAAGACAATCAAACCTCTAACACGTTTATGTAATGTGGTTCGGAGATCACTTACTCCTACTCCACAGCTGTCCGTAAGGTGGACGATCCCGATTTGTCGGTGGATGACTCCCGAAAAATCTCCGGCTAGCTCGAGTAGCTCCTTGTGAGTGGAGAAACCTCGCCACAAACTCGCATAAGCTCTTGATCACTCAAGAAGATCTTGGAGACTCTAATAGGGGTTAACCACCTCTATTCTGGTCAACCTTAACCAAGCTTCCCATGCTTGGTTATATAGGACATGAGTTGAAAAACCTCGCCTGTCAATCGACTACCAAAACCATCAGTCGACTGCCCTCTATGGATATTCGATTGTTACAACCAAATTGCTCGATACCAGTCGACTGATACTTCCATCAGTTGACAACTCCATACTAACCGAATGAATAGAAACATTCTGTTCACTCCCAGTCGACTGCCTGGTCGACCGCACCAGTCGACTGATGAAAACACCAGTCGACTGCTATAGTACTGCTACAGTAACGCTACAATACTTCTACAGTAACACTATAGTACTTCTACAGTAACACTATAGTACTGCAGACCCTAATCCTAGGATTTAACCCCCGAGTGCATTCATTCAGCACTCGTCCTCGCCCGATCAACCTAGACCTAGCCTTCTAGCCTCCTCCATCAGTCTTGCGTCCCTCGAATGTCTCTCCATCCTTTACGTCTTACCTTCTGGAGCTTTCATCGGCCTTGTCATTATTGTCGGATCTTCCTTTCCCAAAAGGTCGCGCCTCCGGGACTTCATCCATTGTCAAGTCACACTTGGACTTATGTTGCCAAACTACATGCTTGGACTTACACCGCCAAACTCATCCTTGGACTTTTCTCCTTTGCCAAGATCACCCTTGGGCTTTCTTTGTTGTACTTGTATCTTGCACACTCACAATGCATATCAAATACAACAATAAACCTAACTTAAACCTTTACTCAAACATCAAAACCTAGGGTACCCAGATTACTCTAATATTCTGTTGATCTCACCGTGGGAGGATAGAATACAGTTGTCTGTTCGTCTGGATTATCGGACCACCATTAATGAAGTCGAATATGAAGCCTTGATAACTGGCTTATAGGCAGCTTGGCATGCTAAAGCTATAAAAATCTTCATCCACTCGGACTCTCAATTAGTCGCTGGGCAACTATCAGGGGCATTTGAAATAAGCGACTCAAGGTATATACAGAAGCCTTTGAGAAGTTGAAGGTAAATTTTTAAGAAGTCATTATATAGAAGATCCCTCGAGCAGACAACCAGACAGCAGACGAACTAGTTAAGTTAGCTAGTTCATTATCCCTAGTCATGATAAGCTAGCTGATCGAGCAGGTCTCATTGGTGGCGCACATCGATCAGATGGAGGGAATCTCCTTGCTGAGTGACCGGAGGATACCGCTGATTGAATTCCTTCGATCAAGAGGCACACCGTCCGATCAGGAAGCAGCTCGTCTATTGAAAAAGAGGGGCTGACGATTTAAGCTGATCGGGGATCAGCTTTATAAGCGAGCTTTCTCGAGATCGTTGCTCAAGTGTGTTGGATCAGAAGACATAGAGTACATCCTCCAAGAAGTACTTTAAGGCTCCTGTGGAAGTCATCTAGGCAACCGATCACTAACCCGGAAGATCCTTCTGCCAGGATATTTTTGTCTCACGCTTCAAGAAGATGCTGCTCAGACAGTAGCCACTTTCTTGTCTTGCCAAAAATATCACAATATCCCTTACCGACCGACCGAGGAGATGAAGACACCCACGGTATCTTACCCATTCGACCAATGGGATATGAACATCGTTGGACTGTTTCCAATGACGACCGCTCAAGGAAGATTTCTACTCATCGCAATGGATTATTTTTTAAAATGGGTGGAGGTCTACTCGCTAGCAAAGATAACCGAATAGATGGTCATCAAATTTGTCTGGTAGAACATCTTGTGCTAGTTTAACATCCCTTATTGACTCGTCTCATACAATGAGAGGCAGTTCGTCGGACGGAGGCTCAGGGAGTGGTGAAAGACTATGACATTCAACAAGCCTTCACCTCAGTGGCTTACCCCCAGGGCAACGACCAGGCAGAAGTCACCAAACGGGAGATCCTCAGAGGCTTACAGGCTCGACTCGACCACGCAGGAGGTAGTTAGGTCGATGAACTCCCCAGTATCCTGTAGGCTCTTCACACAACACTAAAGGAGGTGACCGACATCACACCATTCCAACTGGTGTACAGCGGCAAGGCGGTGGTCCCTGTCGAGGTCGGAGTAGAATCTGACTGGGTGCAACTCTACGATAAGAGGAACGCCAGCGGAGACTCATGGAGCTTGATTTGGTGGATGAAGCCCGGGATAAGGCCACCGTTCGGGTCACAACATACAAGCAGCGAATGAAGCAAAACTATAACCGGAGGGTGATCCCAAGGTCCTTCCAAGTCGGTGATATGGTGTGGAAAAGAATAAAGTCGATCGATGATGTCACCAAGCTCGAAACCCCGTGGGTGGAACCTTACAAGATCATGCAGAAGTTCAGCTCGGGAGCCTACTACCTGCAGGATGAGGAAGGAAGAAAGTTTAAACGACATTAGAGCGCGAACCATCTCCAACCCTATAGGGTCGGGTGAGAGGTGCATGAGTAAATACATATGCACTTACGTAAATGTATGTCTTGTGAATGCAGGAAGAGAATGAATAAAAATCTCAAGTGTTTCAGACTCTTGTACCGATCGGCCAAGTTAAAAGTCAAGCGACGACTATAGACTCTTGTCTACGCAAACCAACCGTCGAGCGATGACGTTACACCCTTGTCTACGCAAATCAACGGTCGAGCGATGACCTTAAACCCAAGTCTTCCTCAACCGTTGAGTGACGACGTTAAACCCTTGTCTACGCAAATCAACGGTCGAGCGGTGACCTTAAACCCTGATCTTTGTCAACGGTCGAGCGGTGACCTTAAAACCAAGTCTTCGTTAACGGTCGAGCAGCGACCTTAAACTTTGGTCTTTGTCAACGGTCGAGCGGCTACCTTAAACTCAAGTCTTCACCAACAGACGAACAACGACTATTAACCTTAGTCTACAGCGAATAATAGCTAATCAGTCATTCTAAAACTAAGTCTACGACAAATGAAGAGGATCGATGAATATGCAAGCCAAGAATAAGGCTGACCAGGAAACGTGCTGCTCAAAGAAGTAACCGTTCCACTAAAGTAAAGTCATTCGGCAGATTTGGAGTGATAGCTCGGACACCCCAGCGACAGGCTGCGTCGATGATCGGACGAACATGGAACCACACTTGGAAATTTCTCGTAAAACGTAAGTGGTTCGTAGTCCCACTCGAGCCGAGTGACAATGCATGAATAGATGCGACGACCAAGAAAGCAAGGAAATGCCAAGCAGCGACACATGGCAATACTTAAATATAAACATTCAAATAAACAAAGATACGCTGAACGAGTGATATTTCATTGCCACTTAGAAAATTTTTACAAGAAAGGGCAGCACAAAAAGAGGCAAACTTCGCAAGAGGCGGGCTCATTTGAGGTAGTCCAGCACATCATCGGGCAGCGACTCAGTCAGTTGGCCTTGACTGATGACCTTGTTGGTCAGTGTGGATGGAATATAGCCGCCACCCTTCAGCTGGTCGAGCGCCCCATCAATGGCGAGGTTGAAGAGGTGGAGCGCCTGATCGGTGAGCCGGTCATTGAAAGGATCCGAGCGGAGGTAGTCTCGCTTCATAAACTTGAACCAGCTTGACTCGGTGCCTTGATAAACCTCTAAAGCCGTGCGGGAGGCCTGTAGTTCAGCTTTCATAGAAGCCAGCACAACATCCTTAGCATCCAACCTTTCTTGCGCTGCTGCTTGTTCAGTCGATCGGCTCTCCCGCTCAGCCTGCAGTGTTGCCTTCGCCGCCTTCAGACTCTGAGCCAGGACCCGAGCTTCTTTGTTCGTGAGCTCTAAGTCCTCGATGGCTCAAAGCTTTCTAGTGTTGGCCGAATGGATCTTCGCTTCGAAGGAGCTGGCCTGCCTATTGAGCCGCGCCAGTTGCGTGGCCCGCTCGGCATTATTGCCCTTCTCTGCCTCTAGCAGCTCGGCGCTCTTTTGTAAATCGGCCTTCAGTTGAGTGGCCTCAGCAGTCAGCTGCTCCACGCACGCCTCTGAAGCTACTGATTGGCTGCTCAGAGCGCGTAGCTACTAGACTTTGTGCTCCAAAAAAGTGAGTCTTTGGCACATGACCAGACTCTCTACCTAATACTGCAATGGCTAGGGAATTGTAAGGGCTAAGCAGATAAAAACAAGTAAACACAAAGGTAAGATACATATCCCAATGGGCATCTGGGTATGGCTATTCGCGAACTCCCTCGAAGAAATGACCGTTGCGTAGGCCTGCGCATCGGCCCATATTTGTGTGAGCGGCCCTTGGATCCTTATCTGGTGCTCGGGGGTGCAGCATGCGATGTCGTCCAGGATGTGCCGCTTATTTGTCAACAAATGGATGATTGTCGTTATTTATCTTTGGCCACTCGGGCCAGAAGGTTTCGAGGTGGCTCTGCCCACTGACTCGGACATTGGACTCAGTTGAATGCGAGACACTTGGGTCGCTGCCAATGATTGTGGCGGCATGAAGGTGATCGGCGGAGCACAGATGATCCCCAGTAGTATCCCGGACAACGACGATGTCCACTCGGATGAAAGGGAGGTGTGGAGCGCTACGGCTCCTTCTTCGAGAGGAGCAGGTGTGGAGGTCTCGCCTCGCTCGGAAGAGGGTCGCGAGCTGCCTTGCGCTGAAATCTGCAGGGCGAAAGTGGCGAAACTGGAGGACGCTTCCACACGACGTCTCTTACATTGTCGCAATGGCTTGTTGGAAGTGGTAGACTCAGAAGCCACCATGATTGGTAGCATAGAAGGCCGCTTGGGAGGAAGATCCACTATAACAACTGCTACATCACTTGTTGCCGTCTGACTTCTCCCACCCTTGCTGGCCGGCACTTGTGTTCCTTTGGCTTTGTCGAATGGATCCTCATGTGAGCCGACTGGTTGCAGGCCACGACTCTCCAACTCAACCAATGTCGCGACATTAATCTCCGTGTATGTGAGCTTGCTTTGGTCGGCTAGACACGCCCTTAACATGATGCAAGCTGTAAAAAAGAAAGTAAAATCAGTTAGATTCAACGATGGAGGGAAGAAAGAGCATACTTAGATTAGACAGTGTGTGGATCGAGCTCTAGCCGAACATATAAAGGATGCCCTTCAACAGCAATTGGTGAATGTGGTATTTCTGACCGGCCAAACTTGAACCTGCCTAGAGATAATCAGATCGGCTTTTGTATTTCCTAAGCACGAGGGGATTCCTCACCTCTAGCTGTCAGTTGGTCAGGAAGTCTGGTCGCTCAGGAAAACAAACGAAGAAGTAGTTGTCCCTGCAATGCTTGTTGGAGGACGACATTTTATCAAAAAAGACTATGCCCAATCGGGCTTGGAACAAGAAGGTCCCCGTCTCGGAAAACTTAGGGTAATAAAAATAATGGAAGAGACAAGGAGTTAAAGGAATGCATGCAAGTGGATAAGACAACGACCTGCACAGTAGTCTGAAGGAGTTCGGCACTAATTGATTAAGAGAAATATGGAAATGTTTATAAACTGCGAAGAAGAACGGATGAACGGGGAACTGCAGATTGGCGGTAAACTGATCTTTAAAGAAACACAAAAACTTCGTGGTGGTTCATGTGGTCGCTCGAAGGTAGAAGAATAGCAATTTGGTAGTCGGATGGAAATTGGTAAGCATATTTCAAACTCTCAACGTCGTCTCCGTCGAACCTGGACTCGGTGGAAGTATACCAGAGCTTAGGAACTGGGCAGGAGGTTGCGAGGAGCTAGCCATCGAAAACAGAGGAGTCGAGGAAGAAGAACGAACAGATTCAAGTAAGAAAAAGGCAAAGAAGCTTATTGAAAAGATCATCGGAGAAGAAGAAGAAGCGCATCGTCGCGGAGAGGGAAGAAGATGAAAGCACGAGGAAGGAAGAAGACGGCGACACAAGTGAGGTTTATAAACCTCGCGATCAATCGACCTAAGACGTCCGATCCAGGGTTGTGAAAAACTAGGAGAAGATCCAGCGGTTGAATTTGAAACAATGGTATCACGTCGCCAGCGGATATCTGTCTGTCTCATCAAACGTGCGACCGTAGAAAGTGGGGCACGTGACATTCAGCTAGAGGAAGACATTAATGGGGCTTAATTAAAAGGTATGGCCGCATGCTCAGCCATAATTATCAGATATTTGCATGGTCTTCAAGAAATTTGGATGACGTCAAGATGCTCAGCCGAGGGATCGCAAGGAAAGGAGAAAATTCGCTAAGTGTTGTCGCTCATCTTCCCGACCGGGCATAGATAATGGATTGTTACACAGTCAAACGACCGAGGCATCATCTGCTTGGGAGGCATGATTCAAGTGGTATCTACGAACCCAACCTGACGAAAAGAAGCCGAAAGGTGGAGACGTTTGTGCCGATAAAAAACTGGGAAGCATATGTAGGGTCCGATCGGTCGTGTAAGACACCGAAGACGCTACTTGTCCAATCATTTGAACTTGCAACCTCCTTCGAACAGACTTGAGGGGGAGGCTTGTGATGCGATGATATAGGGAGGCCCACTTGACATGGGGTCAATTGCCAAGATGAAGGTCAAAGTCAAGATGGTCAACATCGGGGTGTCAAAGGGTTGAACGGGGGGCAATTGCAACGGCTGGTCGGGACAGTCAGTGCCCGACCGACGGGAGACATATCTGAGCAGGCCATTCGTCGAGCTCAGGATAATATGATAAGATAATCAGACACTCAATATGGAGCAACAAGACTCCAAGGAGACCGGAGAGCTTGTCTGAATGTGGAGGTCACACTACTACACAATCACCATAGGGAAGAGCAACTAAGACAAAGTGGAGGGGTCCCGGCCGAGCGACTACCCTGCTCGGCCAAGCAGCGAGACTTGGCCATCAACGGAGCGGAGTCTCGGCCGAGCGGCTACCTCATTCGACCAAGCAACAGGACTGTGGTCGTATCAATTGATATCCTTCTAGGAGATAGTGTCGCTGACACGTGGCATGATCGACAAACGGATCGTATGGCGAAAACTTCTACTGTCTTATCAGGGATATGCATGCCCTGTTAAGGTATGATGTCAGAGGTATTTTCCTGACAGGTCCCTTCATAGTGTTGGTTGCTACTCGGAAAACCTAATGGTTCCTCTGTACAAAAATTTTGTACAAAGGTCTGAACCTTTTCCTAGCTACCATGTGTTCTTTTAAATTAAACTTGGATCGCCTGCGGAACTTAACACGTTTGATCCAAAGTTTAATCTATTTGTTCTTTTAGGTTTAGACTTGGATCTCCTGCGGAACTTAACACGTTCGATCCAAATCACCTAGGTTATTAATTTCATTAAATATTAGTTTCCAAAATCGACTTCCAGGACTGCATGGCGAGGCACATGGCCTTCTTGGATATGGGAACAACCACCACCGCCTAGACAAAGCCTTTTAAGGAAAGTTAATATTTAATTTCCTTAAATAACTTTAGGTCAACCGAAAAGAACAATCAAATCACAAGGAAAAGAAAAACAAAAGAACACAACATCGAAAACAAATTAGAAATACTAGAATCGCATGTCTCTTGTATTTGGTATTTTTACATGAAGATAAAACTAGTATGATGTGAAAATTAAATACTAGTATACCTTTTCTTTTGTAAGTAAAAACCTCTAGGTCTTCTACCGTATTCCTCTTCTAACCTCGGACGTTGTGTGGGCAACGATCTTTCGAGATGACAAACCACCAAAGCACCTTCTTCTCCTCCTTGCAAGGTTCAGCCACAACAAGAGCTTCTCCAAGGATGAAGAGAAAACACCACCAATGCTCCAAGGGATACAAGCTTTCTCTCCTTCTTCTCCAAGCTAGAATCCGGACACCACTTGATCTCTAAGAAGATGTGAGGTTCAGCCACAAGGATGGAGAGAAGAGAAAGGATGAGGTCGGCCACACCAAAGAAGAAAAGAGGAAGAAGAATAATAAAAGTTGTGTGTCATGAAGGCACCCCAACCCCCTCTTTTATAATTCTTAGTTTTGGTAAATAAGGAAATTTAATTACAATAAAATTTTCTTAATTTTCCTTTACATGAATTAATTAAGAAAAATTAAACAAAATTTCCTAAACCTTCATGTCTTGGCCGGCCACATCAATAAGAGCAAACAAGACAATTTCAATCAACAATTAAAATTCCTTATTTGTCTTTCGAAATTTTAAAAAATAAAATTTCCCTTTAAAATCCCTTCATGGTTGATAAAAAGAAATTTCTATAATTTTAATTTTTTTACTTGTGAATAATTTATAAAGAAGAAAAATAAAATATCTTTCCAATCTTCAAATAAGGAAAGAGATCTAATCTCTTTCTTTAATCTTTTGTAAATCCTTTTTAAAGAGATATTTTAATTTTAAATCTCTGCAATAAATTATATCTTTCACATAAGAAAATTTTAAAATTAAAATTCTTTTTAATTTAATGGGGGCCGGCCACCTAAGGTTGGGTTCAAGCTAGGGTCGGCCACCCATGAACCAAGGCTTGGCTGGCCCTAGCTTGATCCACAAGCTAGCTTGGCCGACCCCTCATATCATGGGTATGAAGGTGGGTATAGGTGGGTATAGTACTCTATAAATAAGAGGCTACGATAGGGACCGAGAGGAGAAATTGGTTTTGGTCTCCCGATAAAATTAAGCATCCCATGTTCACCCCGAACACACAACTTAATTTTATCAATAATAATTCATTCCACTAGAGAACTATTATTGAACGACCGCACCAATCCCAAATTATATTTTTGGGCTCCTTCTTATTATGAGTGTGTTAGTCTCCCTGTGTTTAAGATGTCAAATGTCCACTAATTAAGTGAGTTACTGACAACTCATTTAATTAATATCTTAGTCCAAGAATAGTACCACTCAACCTTATCATCATATCAGACTAAGTCCACCTGCAGGGTTTAACATGACAATTCTTATGAGCTCATCTTGGAGACATTATCAACCTAGATCACTAGGACACAGTTTCCTTTTATAATCAACAACACACACTATAAGTGATATCATTTCCCAATTTATCGGGCTTATTGATTTATCGAACTAAATCTCACCCATTGATAAATTAAAGAAATAAATATCAA
Organism: Zingiber officinale; assembly: GCF_018446385.1. NCBI lineage: Eukaryota > Viridiplantae > Streptophyta > Magnoliopsida > Zingiberales > Zingiberaceae > Zingiber > Zingiber officinale. The sequence continues at coordinate 33,984,525 of NC_056002.1, forward strand.
ATATATGTGTTTGTTATTATATTAGGATTAAGAGTACACACTTCCATAATAACTGAGGTCTTTGTTCCCTTATAAAGTCAGTATAAAAGAAACGACTTCTAATGGTCCTACTCAATACACTCTAAGTGTACTAGCGTAATTATATAGTTAAGATAAAATAATTCCTAATTACACTACGACCTTCCAATGGTTTGTTTCCTTCCATTTTGGTCGTGAGCTACTGTTTATAATTTATAAGGTACTGATAACATCATCTTTTGTATGTGACACCACATACTATGTTATCTACAATATAAATTAATTGAACAACTACAAACAAATGTAGACAATTTGACCAAATGTGATTCTTTATTCAAAATAAATGTTTATAAAAGCTTAGGCTTTCAGTATACACTCTAACAATCTCCCACTTATACTAATGACTAAGCTGCCATATCTTCTGCCATACATCTGATTCCCATTCCCTCCACATGCTGATCGAAAGCTTTTGCCGGAAGGGCCTTAGTGAAAGGATCTGCCAGGTTATCTGCTGATGCAATCTTGGCAATGACAACTTCTCCTCGCTTCACGATATCTCGTATCAGGTGGTACTTGCGCTCTATATGTTTACTTGCCTTATGGGCTCGTGGTTCCTTCGAGTTTGCAATTGCACCGCTATTATCACAATCAAGTGTGATGATTTTGGGCAAACCAGGAATCACATCTAAGTCCATTAGAAAGTTCCTGAGCCATACTGCTTCTTTAGCTGCCTAAGCCACATACTCGACTTCCATGGTTGAGTCCGATACGCATTTCGCTAACACTCCTCCATGCAATGGCTCCACCTCCTAAAGTAAACACATAGCCGATGTAGACTTCTTGTTGTCCCTATCGATTGGAAATCAATCCGTGTAACCCACGAGCAAATAAATGCTTGGTAAACTAGCATATAATCTCTAGTCCTTCTCAGGTACTTTAATATATTCTTTACCGCAGTCCAATGTCCTTGTCCAGGGTTACTCTAATATCTGCTAACCATGCCCACGGCAAAACAGATATCAGGTCTCGTACATAGCATAGCATACATTAGGCTTCCTATAGCCGAAGCATAAGGAACTGCTTTCATGTCCTCTATCTCTTTTGATGTCTTTGGAGACATCTCTTTAGATAGAGCTACTCCATGTCTAAAAGGTAAGAAACCTTTCTTGGAATCCTGCATGCTAAAATGAGCAAGGATTGTATCTATATATGAAGCTTGGGACAAACACAACATTCTTTTCTTGCGATCCCTTAAACTTTGATCCCAAGAATGTGTGCACAATCTCCTAAGTCCTTCATATCAAATTGCTTGGACAACCATACCCTTACGTCCGATAATACCTTGACATTGTTGCCAATTAACAAAATATCATCTACGTATAGTACAAGAAATACCACCACGTTTCCGTTACACTTCTTGTATACACAAGACTCATCCGGACACTGAATAAATCCATATGACTGGATTACTTCATTAAACCGGATGTTCCAAGACCTTGAAGCTTGTTTCAGTCCATAAATGGACCGATTGAGCTTGCACACTAGATGCTCTTTGCCTTTTTCAATGAACCCTTCTGGTTGTTTCATATGGATGTTCTCTTCAAGACTTCCATTAAGGAAAGCTGTCTTGACATCCATTTGCCAAATCTCATAATCCATATGAGCAGCAATGGATAAGAGTATCCGGATAGACTTAAGCATGACTACCGGTGAAAAGGTCTCCTCATAATCGATTCCCTCTTTCTGAGTGTACCCTTTCGCAACAAGCCTAGCTTTGAAGGTTTCTACCTTCCCGTCTGTCCCTCTTTTCCTTTTGTAAATCCACTTGCATCCAACGGCTTTTACACCATCGGGAGGTTCTACAAGCTCCCAGACCTTATTAGAGTACATAGACTCTATTTCAGAATTCATTGCTTTTTGCCAAGATACTGCATCTATATCTTGGAGTGCTTCGTTATATGTACGGGGATCAGGTTCATGTTTACCCGGGATCAAGTCCGAAGACTCTCCCAAAAATATGAATCTCTCAGGTTCCCTTACCACTCTCCCACTACGACGAAGCACCGTATGTGGTTGTGTATCATGTGTGACACGTGTTGCAGTCTCTTGTGGTACTTCATCTTGTACTGTTGGTACTAAAGTAGACGTGTCCTCTCTAAGTTCTTCTAGAACAACTTTGCTACTGGGCTTGTGATCCATTATATAGTCTTCTTCTAAAAACTGGGTATTGGTGTTAACAATGACCTTCTGGTCTTTAGGACTATAAAATAAACCACCTTTCGTTCCTCTAGGATAACCCACAAACACGCGAACTTCTGTACGAGATTCTAACTTATCAGCATCTGGTTTCAGCACATGTGTTGGACTACCCCAAATCCGAATATGTCTTAGACTGGGTTTTCGCCCATTCCACAATTCTGTGGGAGTAGAAGAAACTGATTTAGAAGGTACTAAGTTCAGAATGTACACTGCTGTTTCCAGAGCATATCCCCAAAACGAATTTGGTAATTCTGAATAACTCATCATCGATCTAACCATCTCCATAAGAATCCTATTCCTTCATTCTGCCACACCATTTTGTTGGGGTGTACCAGGTGCAGACAGTTGGGATTGAATCCCGGCCTCTGATAAGTAATTCCTAAACTCTCCTAAGAGGTATTCGCCACCACGATCAGACCGTAGTGTCTTGATACTTTTACCTAGTCGTTTTTCCACATCAGCCTTGTATTCTTTGAACTTATCAAAGCACTCGGACTTGCGGCGCATTAGGTAAATGTATCCGTATCTTGAATAATCATCTATAAAAGAGACAAAATATTCAAAACCACCTCTTGCCTGGACAGACATAGGACCACACAAATCAGAATGAACCAATTATAACACTTCTTTGGCTCTATACCCCTTGGCCTTGAAAGGCCTCTTAGTCATTTTACCTTCCAAGCAAGATTCACGAGTTGGAAAATTTTCCAACTCTAATGAACTCAAGAGTCCATCGGCTATAAGCCTCTAAATCCTACTTAAGTTAATATGACCAAGCCTTAGATGCCAAAGATATGCTTGGTTCATTTCCGAAGGTTCTTTTCTCTTATTTGAGTTAGAAGATGTGTTATTAATTTCCATATTATGCTTTGTGGGAGAAATTGGATTTAAAGCATACAAATTACCAACTAATGCACCAGAACAGATAATCACTTTATTTCTCTTAATAACTACATCGTTACTAAAGGAAACTGAATATCCATCCAAAAATAGTTTAGAAACTGAAATTAAATTCTTTCTAAAACTGGGTACATAAAGACAATTTCTTAAAATCAAATTTCTATTTCTATTAAAAGATAAGTAGACATCTCCCACTGCAACAGCCGCCACCTTAGTAGCATTGCCCATGTAGATTGTAATCTCTCCTTCAGTTAGTCGTCGGGTTTCCTGGAACCCCTGCAAGGAATTGCAGACATGATCAGTGGCTCCCATATCTACACACCAGGTGCTGGTAGATAACACCGCTAAATATGTTTCAACAACTAGAGCATGAGATATACCTTTGTTATTTTAATTCCTACGAGGACAGTCCACCTTCCAATGCCCTGACTGCTTGCTGATGAAGCACTTGCCCTTCGGCTTCTTCATTCCAGCTTTAGGTCCTGTACTCTGAGATTTATTCACTTTCTTTGCTGAGCTAACTTGTTTCTTCTTCTTCTTTCCTTTCGGTTTAGAAGTAGAACCATTTTCAGCATAGTGAATATGAGAATTATGACGGAACAAACCTTCTACTGCCTGAAGTTCTATCAGTAATTCTGCCAATGAATATACCCTTTTATTCATATTGTAATTCAGGCGGAATTGCTCAAAACTTCTAGGTAGTGTTTGGAGGATCATATCGATCTGGGTTTCCCCATCAATTTCTCCTCCAAGGATTTGTATTTCATTTAGATAAGCCATCATCTTTAGGATATGATCCCTCATGGGAGTACCCTCTTGCATGGTGATTGTCATTATCTTTCTCATGGCTTCTTGTCTAGAAGCCCGATCCTGATGACCAAAGAGTTCCTTGGGATTGTTCATAATATCATAAGCTGTTGGTAAATCTTGATTCTGATGTTGCAATACATTTGACATTGAAGCCAAAATGTAACACCGCGCCATCTCATCTGCTTTTACCCATTTCATATGATATTCAATCTCCTCTTGGGTAGATTCACCAGTGGGTGCATCAGGGCAAGGCTCAGTCAGTACAAACTTATAGCTTTCAGCAGTAAGAACAATGTCCATGTTTCTTTTCCAATCTATGTAGTTAGGACCAGTAAGTCTATTCTCTTTTAGTATGATGGCCAGTGGGTTGAAAGTCATCCTAAGAATCACAAATAACTTTTGGTCAGAACTCTAAATTTAGAATAATATTGATTCCTTAAACAATACTATTTTAAATTAACCAACACCTCAAAACACCGAGAATTTTGTATGTCACGATAGTGTGGACGTATACAAATTCAACATTTGTAAAAGGAGGGTTTAACCCATTAATTTTATTATCTTGTCAACCTAACTTTTTGACAAATAAAATTAATAGTAGGTTTCCTTTGGTCACACGAATGATAGCAGTGACTCCGATGGGGAGGATACTATTAGACGTGTCTAAGTGTATACTATTACTTGACACTAAGTCCATTAATAAGATTGTGCCCCTTCCTATGGGGAAGATCACACGCTCTTAATTAACTTCCTATAGTCATCCAAAATGGAAGTTTGTTCTAGTGATCCACAAACAAGCTCATCCGATATGGAGGAAGGCACTCAGAGCCAACGCGCAAGCTTGTCTGCATCACTTACAAACCAGTAATGGAGACCGTGGAATTTATTTAAAATCCCTCTCCCACTTAGTTATTTAAAATGAGGAATTTTGACTATGCTAGCCTACTTAACATGCATACTAACAAGCACACACAGTCACAGCATAAAAAGCAATAAATAGAAAAACTAATTTTCAACTATTATGGCTTTTATCTATTGCTGTCCTCCGTATGTCGCCAACCCTAGCTACTGCCATCTTTGGCCACTGCCACCGGGTCTAGATGTCGCATCCATCTTGCTCCTTGTTTCGCTGCGTCTCTGGTCCTCAAAAGGTTCCACGCTTTGCAAGATTCGATCCGCGACATAAATAAAATTTTACATTTTTCGATCCTATATTCCTCGAAGGAATGTACATGTGAACTAGATCGAACATAAAATAAAAATTTACATCCATCGATCCTATATTCCATAAAAGGAATGTACATGTAACTAAATCAAAAAATAATATCCTAATAAAACTAAATACAGCTCCTGCTGTATTTTATAATACAATCATGCACACACAATAAATGCCCTTGACATGTCCAAGGGTCCAATCACACACATAAAAACTATAAGCCATAATAGTTGGATCCTGCATCCACAAAGTTAGCACATCCTACTATTAACCTACCTAAATTATGTATGACATGTGCATAATTAAACTAATACCAAATATACAGAGGCAAAACCCTAGCTCTGATACCAATTGTTGGTTGCTACTCGGAAAACCTAATGGTTCCACTGTACAAAAATTTTGTACAAAGGTCTGAACCTTTTCCTAGCTACCATGTGTTCTTTTAAATTAAACTTGGATCGCCTGCGGAACTTAACACGTTTGATCCAAAGTTTAATCTATTTGTTCTTTTAGGTTTAGACTTGGATCTCCTGCGGAACTTAACACGTTCGATCCAAATCACCTAGGTTATTAATTTCATTAAATATTAGTTTCCAAAATCGGCTTCCAGGACTGCATGGCGAGGCATATGACCTTCTTGGATATGGGAACAACCACCACCGCCTAGACAAAGCCTTTTAAGGAAAGTTAATATTTAATTTCCTTAAATAACTTTAGGTCAACCGAAAAGAACAATCAAATCACAAGGAAAAGAAAAACAAAAGAACACAACATTGAAAACAAATTCGAAATACTAGAATCTCATGCCTCTTGTATTTGGTATTTTTACATGAAGATAAAACTAGAATGATGCGGAAATTAAATACTAGTATACCTTTTCTTTTGCAAGTAAAAACCTCTAGGTCTTCTACCGTATTCCTCTTCTAACCTCAGACGTTGTGTGGGCAACGATCTTCCGAGATGAGAAACCACCAAAGCACCTTCTTCTCCTCCTTGCAAGGTTCGGCCACAACAAAAGCTTCTCCAAGGATGAAGAGAAAACACCACCAATGCTCCAAGGGATACAAGCTTTCTCTCCTTCTTCTCCAAGCTAGAATCCGGCCACCACTTGATCTCCAAGAAGATGTGAGGTTCGGCCACAAGGATGGAGAGAAGAGAAAGGATGAGGCCGACCACACCAAAGAAGAAAAGAGGAAGAAGAATAATAAAAGTTGTGTGTCATGAAGGCACCCCAACCCCCTCTTTTATAATTCTTAGCTTTGGTAAATAAGGAAATTTAATTACAATAAAATTTCCTTAATTTTCCTTGACATGAATTAATTAAGAAAAATTAAACAAAATTTCCTAAACCTTCATGTCTTGGCCGGCCACATCAATAAGAGCAAACAAGACAATTTCAACCAACAATTAAAATTCCTTATTTGTATTTAGAAATTTTAAAAAATAAAATTTTCCTTTAAAATCCCTTCATGGTTGATAAAAAGAAATTTCTATAATTTTAATTTTTCTACTTGTGAATAATTTATAAAGAAGAAAAATAAAATATCTTTCCAATCTACAAATAAGGAAAGAGATCTAATCTCTTTCTTTAATCTTTTGTAGATCCTTTTTAAAGAGATATTTTAATTTTAAATCTCTGCAATAAATTATATCTTTCACATAAAAAAATTTTAAAATTAAAATTCTTTTTAATTTAATGGGGGTCGGCCACCCATGAACCAAGGCTTGGCCGGCCCTAGCTTGATCCACAAGCTAGCTTGGCCGGCCCCTCATATCATGGGTATGAAGGTGGGTATAGGTGGGTATAGTACTCTATAAATAAGAGGCTACGATAGGGACCTAGAGGAGAAATTGGTTTTGGTCTCCCGATAAAATTAAGCATCCCGTTTTCGCCCCGAACACACAACTTAATTTTATCAATAATAATTCATTCCACTAGAGAACTATTATTGAACTACCACACCAATCCCAAATTACATTTTTGGGCTCCTTCTTATTATGAGTGTGTTAGTCTCCCTGTGTTTAAGATGTCGAATGTCCACTAATTGAGTTACTGACAACTCATTTAATTAATATCTTAGTCCAAGAATAGTACCACTCAACCTTATCATCATGTCGGACTAAGTCCACCTATAGAGTTTAACATGGCAATCCTTATGAGCTCATCTTAGGGACATTATCAACCTAGATCACTAGGATACAGTTTCCTTTTATAATCAACAACACACACTATAAGTGATATCATTTCCCAATTTATCGGGCTTATTGATTTATCGAACTAAATCTCACATATTGATAAATTAAAGAAATAAATATCAAATATATGTGTTTGTTATTATATTAGGATTAAGAGCACACACTTCCACAATAACTGAGGTCTTTGTTCCTTTATAAAGTCAGTATAAAAGAAACGACTTCTAATGGTCTTACTCAATACACTCTAAGTGTACTAGTGTAATTATATAGTTAAGATAAACTAATTCCTAATTACACTACGACCTTCCAATGGTTTGTTTCCTTCCATTTTGGTCGTGAGCTACTGTTTATAATTTATAAGGTACTGATAACATCATATTCTGTATGTGACACCACATACTATGTTATCTACAATATAAATTAATTGAACAACTACAAACAAATGTAGACAATTTGACCAAATATGATTCTTTATTCAAAATAAATATTTATAAAAGCTTAGGCTTTCAGTATACACTCTAACACATAGAACATATTGGAGAATGTGTCCATGCATCGAGAAGCATGCATGTCACCCACCATGACTCTATATAAAAGGGGGGCCATCATCGGCGAAGGTATGTATTATTCATTCACTACAAAAGAACACTAATTTAGGGACAAAATTTTGGAACAAAAATAATTTGTCCCAAAATTGGGATAAATTTAGCAACAAAAATAAATATCAACCCAAATTACCAACGAAATTTGCAACAAAAATATTTCGTTTCAAGTTGGCAACAAACAAATATTTTGTTGATAAATTCATCCCCAAATCTGGGATGAATCAAAAATTCGTCCCAAATTTAGGGACGAATCCAAGATTCGTCCCATATTTAGGGACGAATCTTGGATTCGTCCCCAAACCTGGGACGAATCCTGGATTCGTCCCCAAATTGAAAATATTTAAAACAAAAGAAAAAAAAAACACGGAAGGCTTATATATAGACCTAGAGATATCAGAATTTTATGAAATAAATTTTTATGGATTCGTATTATTGTCCTGATCGTAAATATACCATCATCCATAATTTTTAATTAATATTTTGAGTGATTCAAATTTTTTAATCAAATTAGGTCAAATTAGGATAAAAAAATCAAACAATCAATATATTTTGTCAAAAATATTTATAAATATATAATTACGATCAGAACAATGATATGAACGTATAGAAACTTATTTCATGAAATTCTGATGTCTCTAGGTCCATATGTAAGTCGTATGATTTTTTTTTAAAATTTTGGGACGAATCCTGGATTTATCCCAAAATTGAAAATATTTTTTAAAAAAAAGGCAAAAAAATACGGAAGGCTTATATATAGACCTAGAGACATCGGAATTTCATGAAATAAATTTCTATGGATTGGTATTATTGTCCTGATCGTAAATATACCATCATCCATAATTTTTAATTAATATTTTGAGTGATTTAAATTTTTAAATTAAATTAGGATAAAAAATTCAAACAAACAATATATTTGGTCAAAAATATTTATAAATATATAATTACGATTAGGACAATGATATGAACGGATAGAAACTTGTTTCATGAAATTCTGATGTCTCTAGGTCCATATGTAAGCCTTACAATTTTTTTCCTTTTTTTTAAAATTTTGGGACGAATCTATTAGGACCAAAAGTAGCTAGAGGGGGGGGGTGAATAGCTCGTCGCGTGCTCGGTGTACTTCGTTGCTTGTTTCTTCAAAGATATGCGCAGCGGAAAATACAAAAACAATCACACAACGCTAACACGGTTGGTTTACTTGGTATCCACCTCACAAGAGGTGACTAATCCAAGGATCCACACCAACACACACACCCTCCACTAATGAAACTCTCCTTTATGGTAACTACCAAGGGCGGAGAAGCCCTACAAGACTCAATACAAGAAGAGAAGAAAGGGATACAAGAAATACAAGCTTATAAGCTTTCAATGAGTGCAAAACCCTAACCCTAGCTTCTTCTTCTTGGCTTTGATCCGCCTCTTGACTTGGAGAACTCCCAAGATCCTTCAAGAACTGGCGATCTGAGCTTTGAGAGCACTGTGGAGGAGCTGGCGAAAGATCGGAGATGAATCTGTGAAGCGCTTTATGAAGGAATCGTGCGCCTGCGGCCTTTATCGATGCCAACGGTCGGATCCCGATCGATTCGATTATTCCCAATCGATCGGGGAGGCTTTGGATCGATCCACGGATCGATCCAGAGCGCTTCTGTGCTCTAGAAAAATGCCTGTATTAATCCATGGATCGATCCAGTGCTTATCGCGCGAAGCAGCATCGTCCCAATCGATTCACTGATCGATTAGGACCTCTGGATCGATCCACTGATCGATCCAGTGGCTTTCTGTTCGCTGGGAAAGGTCTGGATCGATCCACTGATCGATCCATCTCTTGGTTTTTGCCCAAAACAAAGTCCCAAGCCTCTCAAACCAACATCCGGTCAACCTTGACCTGTTGGTACATCATGCCTAGCATCTGGTCACTCCCTTGACCTGCTAGGTCTCCCCACCAAGTGTCCGGTCAATCCCTTTGACCCACTTGGACTTTTATTTTCGTGCCAAGTATCCGGTCACTCCCTTGACCTACTTGGACTTCCACCAGATGTCTGGTCAATCCCTTTGACCCATCTGGATTTCCTCGTGCCAAGTATCCAGTCAATCCTTTGACCTACTTGGACTTCCCAATACCAGATGTCCGATCATCCTTGATCCATCTGGATTTTCCCTTGCCTGGCTTCACTCACCAGGACTTTCACCTAGCTTCACTCACTAGTATTTTCGCCTGGCTTCACTCACCAGGGTTTTCCATCTGCCTAGCTTCACTCACTAGGACTTTCCTTCTGCCTGGCTTCACTCACCAGGACGTTCCTTCTGCCTGGCTTCACTCGCCAGGACTTTCATTCTGCCTAACATCCCAGTTAGGACTTCCCAATCAAGTATCCGGTCAACCTTGACCTACTTGACTCTTCTTCAATCAATATCTTATTGTCAAACATCTAAACCCAAACCAAGACTCAGCTTGGTTAACCAGGTCAACCTTGACCTGAGGGATGTTGCACCAACAATCTCCCCCTTTTTGATGTTTGACAATACCACAATAACACTTACAATCCCACATGTAAGTTAGGCTAATCCCATAGCCTCAATCTTCATGCCACTAGGTAATGAAAGCAGAAGTTAAGCTCTTCATTCTCCCCCTAAGAGGGCAAACTCCCTCTTAGGTAATGAAAGTCTAACTTACTCCCTTTCACAAGTCCTTTCATTCTCCCCCTATTGGCACACATCAACCCAGCCTTGAGCACACATCAACCCATGCCTCAAATATTGGGCACACATCAACAAATCCATTGTTGAAAGACTCTCCCCCTGAAGAGTTGCTCATCGTAATCACAACTTCACTCATTGTGATCACATGATAATGAAGGTCCCATACCCTTCAGTTTCCCTACATTCTCCCTCAATGTAGACAAAGGCCTAACCTTGAGCCTTTTTCAATTACTCGAAAAACCACTTGAAATAATGAGGATATCCACTCCCCATTTCAAGTTTAAATGCTCATTCATGAGCATTTTCTCTCCAGAAGGTTAACCACCTTCCAAGGTTCATGAAAAATAGTTTTCATGTCTTTAAAGAGTCCTTCCCCCTAAAGACATGGTGGTAACTTCTGTCATTGCACCAACAATGACTTGGAATCCCTAAAACTTTAGGAAACCCAATTTTAGAAGTTTTGAGGTTCAAATATTCAAAATTTGAAACAGACCTCAACCTAAACTTCAACTTAGCCTTCCGTAACCAATCCATCCTTGTTTTCACACGAAAACACCCTTTTTATGTATACAAATGTATTTTCAGGGGTTTGGAATGGTTAACTAAACTAAAATAGGTTTAAAGATGCTGAAATCAGGCTTTCCCAGCCAAAATCAGCAACTTGGATCGATTGGAGTTGGGTTCCAATCGATTGAACCTTTCTGAATCGATCCACTGATCGATTCAGACTTCCTGGATCGATCGGCTGATCGATCCAGCGAGCTTCTGCTCGTGGGAGATTTGCCTTCTGAATCGATCCACGGATCGATTCAGGCACTCCAATCGATCCATGGATCGATCGGAGCTCTGATAGTTGCTGAATTTCAAATTCAGCCAACTTCAGAAACCCCTAGAAAATTCTACAAAAATCCAAAAATCATGAAATTTCGTGTAGACATTATTTAGGCATATACTATCAAGGAAAAATAGTTTTCTATTAAAATACATCATATTTTCAAAGATTGACACAAACTTGAAAACTTGCAAAAACTTTAGCGTTTTCTACAAGTTTGTGTCTAACTATTCAATGGTGATTACTATCAAAAGATAGCATTCACCAAGGTTTTCCAAAAGAATTTTAAAACCATTTTCAAAACCAATATCCCATCATGTTCCTTGGGCTTAATGCACATGACTTGTACATTAGCTTTCCCAATGATGGGAAAACACATAACTATGTGTTTTGATGAACTTAAACTCAAGGAAATGCACTAAATCAATATGTTGAGTTTTGTTCATCATTTTAACATCTCACTTGTATCTATTGTGCACAAAACACATACAAGTCATCTTATAGGTCTTTGTGAGATGTAAATTTTGGTTTTGCCCTAATCTAGGGATCATGCATATCTAACTAGGCATTTTAGAGATATTAGACATCCACCTAGGATGTCACTTGTTAGTAAGTGTTGTTAAATGTCATTTGTCCTTAATTACAAGGAATTAAACTTAATGCATGATTATGTTATGGCATACATCAAAATGAAATAATTTTCAAAAGAAAATATCCTATAACTACATGATGTATGAATGTCATGACATGGTATTTTTGGATTTTTCATAATAAAACATGAATGCAACAATAGACATGATGTCATGGCATATGATGGACAAACAATCATGGCAAGATTTAACATAAATAAAATATACCTAGATTATCTATCTAAGTATCCTTAACCACTTAGCTAACTCAAAATACCACTAGTTTTAACTTAACCGTTAAACCTAGATTGCCCTAAATGCTTCAAAGAAATGCCAAAACCTAAATTGACATTTCTCTTTCTCTTGATTTGTTTATGCCACTTAAAGATTAAGCATGTCCTTAAATGTTGGCATATTCCATTTTTCTTCAAGAGTGATTACATAAATCAAGACCCGGATTGCCTTAAATTTCCAAGAGAATACCAAAATCCCAACTTGGTATTTCTCAAGGTTTTCCCAATTTGTGCCATTTTAAGATAAAATCAAATTTTCCACCAATAGGCACATTTTACTCTTTCAAGGAGTAAACAATAGTTCCATTCCATTTTCAAAGGTTAACAAAAACCCTGAAAATGCTCCTTGAGTGTCAATTTCCTCAAAGTTGGGTTAACTACCCTTCTAATCGGAGTTGACACTCTCTAACCCATCTATGGGGTAGAGAAGATGCTCCTAGGAACCCAACACCTATTGGTGCTCCTTGGATGCTCTAGGTACTCACTAGGGATAACTTCCCTAGATACCTTCCTAGTGACCTTGTTGAGCTTCTTAGAAGCCTTGGTCACATTTTCTAGGTCAACTCTAGGGATAGCCTCCCTTGTGACCTTGTTAGTGACTTTCTTAGACTTCTTAGAAGTCTTAGTCACATTTATTGCAAAAATACTCTTAGGGATGACTTCCCTAGTATTCTTGTCTTGACCACTAGACCTAGGGTTCGTTCCATAACTATATGGAACTCTATGGTAAGAGAGCACATCCTTCTTAGCCTTTGGTTTGTATCCCAAACCTCTATGCCCATTGGATGACTTTGATTTTCCTAGCCCTAGGTATTTCTCTTTTTGCCCTTTTAGGATGTTTTCCATCCTTTTTAGGGTCTTTTCCATTTTATCAAGTCTTGACCTCAAGACTTGATTTTCTATCATTAAATCCTTAGTGTTTGGTTCATGAGCATTTTTGTTTCTAGGCTTGTATCTAAAATCCTTAGAGTTATTGCCTAGATTTTTACCTACATTCCTAACCTTTGGTGTAGTCTTGGCATGTAGGGCCACATGATTTTCCTTAAAGCCCTCATGCTTCCTATTCTTATGGTAAATTGCATTAAAATGATAAAAATTTGGCTTAGCATGCTTTTTACCATTTTGTAAAGGGGTAGGCTCAACAAATGTTACCTTTCTTTTTACCTTAGAGGCTCCCCCTTGACTAGTGCCTCCTTGAGCCTTGACCATCTTCTTCTCCTTGGGGCATTGACTTCGGTAATGCCCTTTTTGTTGACACAAGAAGCACACAATATGCCCTTTTTGTGCCATTTTGCCCTTTTCCTTGGCCAATTTGGGGCACTTGCTCTTGTAGTGCCCATGTTCCCTACATTCAAAGCATATAATATGATTTTTATTATTAATTGAAATATTTATACCTTTGCTTATAGGGGTGGCATCTTTTCCTTTGGATCCGGAGGTAGAAGCTTCCTCTTGATCGGACCTTGATCCCCCTCCATTTGATTTTTCTTGACTTGTGGAGGTAGAATCTTCTTCCTCCTCTTCTTCTCTTGACCCGGATGTAGAAGCTTCTCCTTCTTCTTGATCCGGTGTCACCAAGAATTGCTCCCCCTCAATCCTAGAGGTGGAGGCTTCATCATCTTGAATATGAAACAAGGAGTATGCTCCCTCCTTGTTCCCTTTGTTGCATTCCCTTGAGGATGAAGCTTCTTGGATTTCCCCTTTTTCGGAGGTTGAGCATCTCTCAACCTTTGAGTCCTCCTCTTGGTCTTGCTCCAAAGAGTCACCCTCTCTGGATACTTCCTGCTCTTGTACAGTGGAGAGGATCTCTTCATGAAGCTTGGCCAATTTGCTCCATAAATCCTTTGCATCTTCAAATTCTCCAATTTTGCAAAGGATGGTGCTTGGCAATAAATTTACCAAAAGCTTGGTCACTTTGTCATTAGCCTCGCACCTTTGGACTTGTTCCGAGCTCCATTTGCCTTTCTTGAGAGCTTTGCCCTTTGAGTTTGTTGGAGTCTTGAAGCCTTCCATAAGAGCAAACCATTGCTCTATCTCCATCATAAGAAAATTTTCGATTCTTGATTTCCAAGAATCGAAGCTTGTAGATGAATGTGGTGGAGCCACCCTTGTGTCAAATCCAAGTCCATCTTGGAATTTCATCTTGAAGTTGAGCTTGATAAAATCTTGAACTTGAAGAATTTGCCCCAACTTCTTCACCCTCTAGCTCTTCTTGTTGTGCTTGACCCTTCCGGCGATGATTCCGGTGAAGAGCGGCCTCGCTCTGATACCACTTGTTAGGACCAAAAGTAGCTAGAGGGGGGGGTGAATAGCTCGTCGCGTGCTCGGTGTGCTTCGTTGCTTGTTTCTTCAAAGATATGCGCAGCGGAAAATACAGAAACAATCACACAACGCTAACACGGTTGGTTTACTTGGTATCCACCTCACAAGAGGTGACTAATCCAAGGATCCACACCAACACACACACCCTCCACTAATGAAACTCTCCTTTATGGTAACTACCAAGGGCGGAGAAGCCCTACAAGACTCAATACAAGAAGAGAAGAAAGGGATACAAGAAATACAAGCTTACAAGCTTTCAATGAGTGTAAAACCCTAACCCTACCTTCTTCTTCTTGGCTTTGATCCGCCTCTTGACTTGGAGAACTCCCAAGATCCTTCAAGAACTGGCGATCTGAGCTTTGAGAGCACTGTGGAGGAGCTGGCGAAAGATCGGAGATGAATCTGTGAAGCGCTTTATGAAGGAATCGTGCGCCTGCGGCCTTTATCGATGCCAACGGTCGGATCCCGATCGATTCGATTATTCCCAATCGATCGGGGAGGCTTTGGATCGATCCACGGATCGATCCAGAGCGCCTCTGTGCTATGGAAAAATGCCTGGATTGATCCATGGATCGATCCAGCGCTTATCGCGCGAAGCAGTATCGTCCCAATCGATTCACTGATCGATTAGGACCTCTGGATCGATCCACTGATCGATCCAGAGGCTTTCTGTTCGTTGGGAAAGGTCTGGATCAATCCACCGATCGATCCAGATCCTGGATCGATCCACTGATCGATCCAGATCCAGCTCTTGGTTTTTGCCCAAAACCAAGTCCCAAGCCTCTCAAACCAACATCCGGTCAACCTTGACCTGTTGGTACATCATGCCTAGCATCTGGTCACTCCCTTGACCTGCTAGGTCTCCCCACCAAGTGTCCGGTCAATCCCTTTGACCCACTTGGACTTTTATTTTCGTGCCAAGTATCCGGTCACTCCCTTGACCTACTTGGACTTCCACCAGATGTCTGGTCAATCCCTTTGACCCATCTGGATTTCCTCGTGCCAAGTATCCAGTCAATCCTTTGACCTACTTGGACTTCCCAATACCAGATGTCCGATCATCCTTGATCCATCTGGATTTTCCCTTGCCTGGCTTCACTCACCAGGACTTTCACCTAGCTTCACTCACTAGTATTTTCGCCTGGCTTCACTCACTAGGGTTTTCCATCTGCCTAGCTTCACTCACTAGGACTTTCCTTCTGCCTGGCTTCACTCACCAGGACTTTCCTTCTGCCTGGCTTCACTCGCCAGGACTTTCATTCTGCCTAACATCCCAGTTAGGACTTCCCAGTCAAGTATCCGGTCAACCTTGACCTACTTGACTCTTCTTCAATCAATATCTTATTGTCAAACATCTAAACCCAAACCAAGACTCAGCTTGGTTAACCAGGTCAACCTTGACCTGAGGGATGTTGCACCAACAGAATCCTAGATTCGTTCCAAAATCTAGGACGAATCCTGGATTCGTCCCAGAATTGAAAATATTTTAAAAAAAAAAATATGGAAGACTTATATATAGACCTAGAGACATCGGAATTTCATGAAATAAATTTCTATGGATTGGTATTATTGTCCTAATCGTAAATATACCATCATCCATAATTTTTAATTAATAATTTGAGTGATTCAAATTTTTAAATCAAATTAGGTAAAATTAGGATAAAAAAAATTCAAACAATCAATATATTTGGTCAAAAATATTTATAAATATATAATTATGATCAGGAAAATGATACGAACGTATAGAAACTTGTTTCATGAAATTCCAATGTCTCTAGGTCCATATGTAAGCCTTACGATTTTTTTTTCTTTTATTTTAAAATTTTGGGACGAATCCAGGATTCGTCCCCAAATCTGGGATGAATCCTGGATTCGTCCCAGAATTGAAAATATTTAAAAAGAAAAAGAAAAAACACGGAAGGCTTATATATAGACCTAGAGACATCTGAATTTCTTGAAATAAATTTCTATGGATTGGTATTATTGTTCTGATCATAAATATACCATCATCCATAATTTTTAATTAATATTTTGAGTGATTCAAATTTTTAAATCAAATTAGGTCAAATTAGGATAAAAAAATTCAAACAATCAATATATTGGGTCAAAAATATTTATAAATATATAATTACGATCAGGACAATGATATGAACGCATAGAAACTTGTTTCATGAAATTCTGATGTCTCTAGGTCCATATGTAAGTCGTACGATATTTTTTTAAAAAAAATTTGGGACGAATCCTGGATTCGTCCCAAAATTAAAAATATTTAAAAACAAAAGGAAAAAAATACGAAAGACTTATATATAGACCTAGAGACATCGGAATTTTATGAAATAAATTTCTATGGATTAGTATTATTGTCCTGATCGTAAATATACCATCATCCATAATTTTTAATTAATATTTTGAGTGTTTCAAATTTTTAAATCAAATTAGGTCAAATTAGGATAAAAAAATTCAAACAATCAATATATTTGATCAAAAATATTTGTAAATATATAATTATGATCAGGACAATGATACGAACGCATAGAAACTTGTTTCATGAAAATCCGATGTCTCTAGGTCCATATGTAAGCATTTTAATTTTTTTCTTTTTTTTTTAAATTTTGGGACGAATCCTGGATTCGTCCCAGAATTGAAAATATTAAAAGAAAAAAAAGAAAAAAACCACAGAAGGCTTATATATAGACCTAGAGATATCGAAATTTCATGAAATAAATTTCTATAGATTCGTATTATTGTCCTGATCGTAAATATACCATCATCCATAATTTTTAATTAATATTTTGAGTGATTCAAATTTTTAAATCAAATTAGGTCAAATTAGGATAAAAAAAAATTCAAACAATCAATATATTTGGTCAAAAATATTTATAAATATATAATTACGATCAGGAAAATGATACGAACGCATAAAAACTTGTTTCATGAAATTCCGATATCTCTAGGTCTATATGTAAGCCTTACGATTTTTCCTTTTTTAAAAAAATTTTGGGACGAATCCAGGATTCACCCCCAAATCTGGGACGAATCTTTGATTCGTCCCAGAATTGAAAATATTTAAAAAAAAAAAAGAAAAAAACACGGAAGGCTTATATATAGACCTAGAGACATCGAAATTTCATGAAAGAAATTTCTATGGATTCGTATTATTGTCCTGATCTTAAATATACCATCATCTATAATTTTTAATTAATATTTTGAGTGATTCAAATTTTTAAATCAAATTAAGTCAAATTAGGATAAAAAAATTCAAACAATCAATATATTTGGTTTAAAATATTTATAAATATATAATTATGATCAAAACAATGATACAAATGCATTGAAACTTGTTTCATGAAATTCCGATGTCTTTAGGTCCATATGTAAGCCTTACAATTTTTTCCTTTTTTTTAAAAAAAATTTTGGGACGAATCCTGAATTCGTCCCCAAATCTGGGATGAATCCTGGATTCGCCCCAGAATTGAAAATATTTTAAAAAAAAAAAGAAAAAAACACGGAAAGCTTATATTGTTGGTGCAGCGGAGACCGGCAAGAGGGGGGTGAATTGCTGAAAACAAAAAAAAATGAAACTATACCCTCCTCGGATTTCAACTCAGAATTTAAATCAGCAATAAAATAACAACTAAATTAAGGAGACAGAAAAAGAAACAGAAATAGAATTTAACCTGGTTACAACCAAGGAGGTTGTTAATCTAGGGCGATGAAAGGATCTACTAGCAGAATCTCCTTTACTGTAGGCGGAGAAGCCTTTTGTAACACCCCACCCTCCTCACTACCAGACTGTGAGGGCGGAGTGCTACTGGACTACTAACTTTACTTAACTATCCTTGTTCACATGTTGATAGAAATTCCTAAAACTCTCAGAGAACTCAAAACATAAAATTAACTAGCAGCGGAAGACTAAATGACTCATCTAATACATTCTTAATAAATGGCAATCTTAATAAATTCTTATGCTAGGTCCCAAGGCTTTTATAGTCCAGGCATCACACATCCATCCGCACCTCCTTGTCGCCTTCCTTTGCTATAACTTTTCCTTTCCTTTATCTGCAATAAGAGGAAATGCAACTATAAGCAAAATTTGCTTAGTAAGCGCTATCTAACTCACAAAAACACGAATATGCATATGTACAGAAATCTAAAACTGAATGCTCAAAAGGAAATCTACTCATGCTCATCTACTAGTGAATAAACAAACATACTGAAGTGTGAAACATGTGAAGCTACTCATGCTCTTCTAATAGCAAGGAACAGTAAGCTAATCTAAATAACATGCTAGCATAAAAGGGAACTAAACTTGCTGATTCTGAAACAAAGTGAAACTTAATTCATTTGTTCTAAGCTTATTCTTTTATACTTTTATACTTATGTGAAACTTATTTCTTTTGTTCAAAAACTTATACTTATAATACTTCAAAATAATAATCAACTTCTTCTTGGGCCCGACAACTGTACTTGCTATGCGCGCATCCCTAACTAGACCTGAGATAGCTGGTCCCGAATCTAGTAGGGTTACTAGGTTATCTAAACCTAGGGACCGACTATGGGAGCCCGACCCAAGGACTACTGAGAGTCCTGCATACTAGGTTATCTAAACCTAGGGACCGACTATGGGAGCCCAGCCCAAGGACTACTGAGAGTCCTGCATACTAGGTTATCTAAACCTAGGGACCGACTATGGGAGCCCAGCCCAAGGACTACTGAGAGTCCAGTACAGTGCCACTGATAAAAGTAAAATACTTGTTATCTTTTAATACTTCTAATATATAATGCCTCAGCATTTTAATGAGCACCTTGTGTGCCAAAATCCCTAAAGTCTTGACTTTGGGATCTACTTAAGGCCTTGGCCTTTTTCTTTCTTTTTTTTTATCTTTCTTATATTTGTTAATACCTCTAATAAAAGAATGCTTCTTTAAAAACTGAAATGTTTAAACAAATTCTAACTTTGAAATGCATAAACAAAAATCTGCATACTATGCTAATCAAAATTTTGCATACTATTCTAATCAAGATTCTACATTCTATGCTATACTATTTCTGCATACTATGCAAACAAAAAAAATCTGCACTATAAGCTTAATTAAAATCTGCACTATAAGCCTACATAAAAATCTGCACTATAAGCTTAATTAAAATCTGTACTATAGGCTTAATTAAAAATCTACACTATAAGCGCTTAATTAAAATCTGCAATATAAGCTCTACATAAAAATCTGCATTATAAGCTTAATTAAAATCTGCACTATAGGCTTAATTAAAAATCTGCACTATAAGCGCTTCTTATGCTTCGAATTCAAGAAGAATAAAGGTCCGAAACTACTCCTACTGCAGGTGAGAAGCACTTACCTTGATTCTTGGACTCACAACCGAACAAAAAGGGCTTTTAGGACCTTGGTCGACCGCCGGAGATGATGCCCTAACTCCCTTTCATTTTCTGCTCGAGCTCCGCCATCGTACGCAGAAGAGAAGGAGAGAATGGTTTAAGTCACGGGAAAACAGAGCATCAACTTATCCCTTTTTATAACTTAATATTTCTGTTAACTCCTTAAATAAATTCGCTATCTTTTCTAAACAGACAAATCCAACATCAACTTATCCCTTTTATAATCTAATATTCTGTTAATTATCTTAAATAAATTCGCTACTTTTTCTAAACAAACAAATCCAACATCAACTTATCCCTTTTATAATATTCTGTTAACTATCTTAAATAAATTCGCTACCTTTTCTAAACAAACAAATCCAAGATCAACTTATCCCTTTTATAATTCAATATTCTGTTAACTATCTTAAATAAATTCGCTACCTTTTCTAAACAGAAAAAATCTGTTTGCACACCTGGTCAGCCGGGTTTTGACCGAGTCAAAGGTCATGGGTTTAATTCTAGGCTTGGACATTTTTTTGTCGAAACTTCCTTCATTTTGTAAAAATATCAAACGACCTCCAAAAATTACATAAAAATACTCTAAAAATTTCTAAAAATCCCTATAATATTTCTATAGCATTTTTAAATATTTTTAAATTACTTTTAGGACTCTAATTGAGGAAATTTGGGGTGTTACACCTTTTTACACTTAGAACACTCACTTAGTTGCTAGGAATTGATTACAAGTTGGATGCTTGAGTTGATTGCTTAGAACTACTGCTAGGAATTGCTTATGGATTAATTGCTTGAGTCGTTGTTAAATTCCTAGCTCCAGGGGCCTTTATATAGCTCCTGGAAAGTCTATCCCGAGGGTCCAAGGCGCCTCCAACAAGGTTCAAGGCGCCTCCAGCTCGGTCAGCGGATAAAACTGTATCCGCAGCATTAACGGTCAAATTTGACCTGTTAAAGGCGCCTCCAAGCCTGCTGGAGGTGCCTCCAAGCTGGCAGCACAGATTCCAGCTTGGTTTTTCCAGCTTCCGACGCTCCGTTCTTTTGGGTGATTGCGGCCAACCGGAATAGGGCTCACCCGAACCCAATTCTCGGCCTTCTCCTCGAGCAGCCTTCCGTCCCGGCTTAACGTCCCTCGAACGCCGCACACGCTCTTCACGCCCACCGGAGTACTCTTCCGCAGCTCTCTCGTCCTTCGGACGCACCGAGCCCGTCGGCTCCCTTCCCGTGCCGTCCTTCTCGCTAGCTGCATCTTCCGCTCGACTTCCTGTGTTCCTAAGCTCCTGCACACTCAGACACAGGGATCAAACACAGCAGGACCTAACAAACTTGGTTGATCACATCAAAACTACCACGGGGTCCAACAATCTCCCCCTGATGTGCATCAACCCAAGTTCAAGTTAGGGTTAAAAATAGACATTAACAGTAATTTTAAAGAAGAAATTACTAAACTAACAAGTTACGAATAATTTTTGCAATTAGTAAAATTGCAACACTAAAAAAAATAACAGAAATTTTAAATTTTTCTAACTCCCCCTAAACTTGTACTTTTCTCTCCCCCTTTGATCACAGCAAAAATGGGGTCTTAAGTAAAATATTTTCAAGTAAAATTCTAAACAAGAATGAACTTTTTATAAAATAAATTTCTAAGTCAAAACTAAAAAATTTCTAAGTTAGAATATTCAAGAAAAATTTTTAAGGAATTTTCTAAGTCAAATATTTGATAAACTTTCAAAGCATTCTTTAATTCTTGTTTAATGCTTTTTCAGAAAGTTAATTAAACATTTTCTTTCAATATTTTAGCTTCCAGGTCATGGCGAGGCACTAGGCCTTCTTGGTTATTGGAGCAACAACCACTTCCTTAGATAAAGCTTCCATAAAGAATTTCAATGTTTAATTGTCTCACTGTAAGCTTTTAATTTTTGAAAAAATTAATTAAGCACAGATTTTGGAACCCAATAGAGGTTCCTTCCTACAGGATTATTCAAAAATCTAGGGGGTACATAATTTCTTGGTATTTTCCTAAGTTGACCTTGATGCTTCCTTATATACCAATTTAATTTACCATAAATTCTTAATTTTGAATTTGGAAATTGATTTAAGCATGCATCAGATTTCAGTTTTTCAATTTCTAATTTCAAATTTTCATTTTCTGATTTTAGATGATCATACATTTCTAACGGGCATGCTCTTGCTAGGTTCAACTTTAGTTCAGCATTCTCTTTTTCTAATTGATCTAACTCTTTAGAAAGAGACTTGATAAATTTAAAAGATTGAGTTGGGGTTAGATTGCGTACCTTACTTACCTGGTCTGATGACGCTCCCCCTTCACATATGCTTTCTTCTTCTGATGTTCCTCCCCCTTCATCGATGCTCATCTCTGAGCTTGAGTCTTCTTCCGGTTGATGGTTCGCTAATAGCGCTAACCCTGAGAATTCTTCGATGTTCGACTTAGAGGTTGACAAATCTGACCAAGTAGCCTTCAGATTCTTGTACTTGGAGGTTCTGGTTTCTTGTATTTTGGCTTTTCCTTTTCTTTCTCCTTTCTCTTCAATTTTGGGCAGTCCTCCTTGATGTGCCCTTCTTCGTTGCAGTTGTAGCAACGAACCGTCCTCTTCTTTCGATGATGCCTCTGCGATTTAAATTTATTAAAACTGAAAAACTTATTGAAGCGTCTTACCAGTAGTGCCGCTTCGGATTCATCAACTGAGGCTTCGGAGTCAGAATTTTTCATCTTTGCCTTTAAGGCAATGTTCTGACTTGTCTTCTCTGCTCCGTTGGGTTCTGAAACTCGAGATTCGTGAAGTTTAAAAGTCGAAAATAATTGTTCTAACGTACTGACCTCGAGGTCCTTAGAGATGCAGTACGCATCTACTAAGGAGGCCCACTCTGGAGTTCTCGGGAAGGCATTGAGCGCGTATCGGATAGAATCCCGGTTGGTTACCTCTTCTCCAAGGTTCGTTAGTTGCGTTATCAGCTCCTTGATTCTCGCTTGGAGTTGCGCTACCTTCTCGCCTTGGTTCATCCGGAGGTTCGTTAATTGGTTCCGGAGGATGTCGCGCTTCGCTAGCTTCACTTCGGAAGTACCTTCGTGAAGCTCCAAGAATTTCTCCCAGAGATCTTTCGCTGAGTCGTAGCTTCTGATCCGATTTACCTCCTGCGGCGGTAGCACACTGAGCAGGTAGAACTCTGCCTTTCCGTTGGCGATGAAATCAGCTTGCTCCTTCTTGCTCCATGTGTTTTCTTCTTTGTCTTTCGGCACTGCAAAACCATATTTCATTATAATAAGAATATCAAAATCCGTTTTAAAAAATACCTCCATTTTGCGCTTCCAAGTGGCGAAGTCTCCGTCGAACTTCGGGGGATGGATGTTCGCTCCGGCCATCGTCTTGATCGTAGTGCTTCAGTTGGCGGTTAGTCCTTCTGAGGCGATCATGCTCTGATACCACTTGTTGGTGCAGCGGAGACTGGCAAGAGGGGGGTGAATTGCTGAAAACAAAAAAATGAAACTATACCCTCCTCGGATTTCAACTCAAAATTTAAATTAGCAATAAAATAATAACTAAATTAAGGAGACAGAAAAAGAAACAGAAACAGAATTTAACCTGGTTACAACTAAGGAGGTTGTTAATCCAGGGCGATGAAAGCTCTACTAGCAGAATCTCCTTTACTGTAGGCGGAGAAGCCTTTTTATACTTAGAACGCTCACTTAGTTGCTAGGAATTGATTACAAGTTGGATGCTTGAGTTGATTGCTTAGAACTACTATTAGGAATTGCTTATGGATTAATTGCTTGAGTCGTTGTTAAATTCCTAGCTCCAGGGGCCTTTATATAGCTCCTGGAAAGTCTATCCCGAGTGTAACAGCCACCTCCTTACTACTACTCTGAGGGGACCGTTACTTAACTACTCATTCCACCTAGTCGATATTGCTTGACTTAAAGGTAATAAACTTGACATGATATGTATTGTTTCTTTTTATTCTTTGTTTTTCACTTTTGGAGACATGCTGCATTACTACTAATTATTTTAGTACTGCCATCAACCAAGCCTATCTATCATACTAAAGTGTGTTAGCATGTTTCCATAATAGCATTTCAACTTGTATGCACGTATATTCCTTTGCATAATTCGGTCATGGCTGTTCCTACTAATACTGCATGCATAACAATTCATTAACAGCCAAACCTTTAACCATTAATAAGGAAACATTAAACCGAGCTAACTGTAACTGCATGCTAAGGACTTGTGCAGGAATTTAACTTAATAATAATCATGGCATGCTACGGCTTCCATGAAAGCCAAACCGTAACTCATATTCTAAGGGACTAGCTTCCAGCAACCAACAAAAAACAATACTTCAACCATATCAAAAGGATATAAGCAAGAGGCAATTCAAGCAATATAACTTCACAAGTATATGGCAGCAGATTTAACTTGCAATCAAACTAGAGGCTAACATATTTTGCACAGATTTAATCACGGCAACAACAAATTGAAGGCTAAGAATAACTAACATGCATGGCAGTATAGCACTCAAGCTACCTCATCACAACAACTGATCAAAAATCAAATCCAGTAGCAAGTAACAAGAGTTATTCCAACTAAATCCCAGCCTAGAAACAGTATTAAAAAACAACCTTTCAGCTATACCAAAGGAATCCGGTCATAAGGAATAGACAAGTTAAATAGATTAATCTCTAGCGATACAAGAAATCAATTAAACTTTTTCTTGGTCCCAAGGCTTCACACTTCAACATCACACACTTCTTTCATCACCACCACTATCCTGTCGCCTCCCTTTCATATCTTAGCTTTTCCTTTATCTGCGGTAGGAGGGAGAAAAAAAAGATCTATAAGCGAAAACGCTTAGTAAGTACTAATCTATCTCACAAAACTCGCAATGCATAAATATAATGCAAAAGTACTGAAACTAAAAGCAATCTGCATGTGCTCATGGTATACAGAAAATAAACTGGTTACAAGTCATACTCACTAACTAGCAGGATAACAAGAAATTAATACTATAAGCTCAGAATTTCAGCAACTAACTTTTTATTTATTCTAAGCATGTAACTTGTTTCATTTCTTATATCCTTGTGTTAGAAATTAATCTTTTAATTCCTATCTTTTACTCACTTCTTCTTTCTTTCTTTCTTAACTTTTCTTTTCTTTGGGCCCCGGCTTAGTACCATCTCATGCGCGTTCCCTAATAGGTTGGGGTTGCGAGCCACCAATCCTAAAAGAGCAGACCTCGGTCTACCAAGGCCAAGACCTCGGAAATGGTCACCTGGATTTGTTTAACGACAAGCTCTTGGATGTCGGGTACTAGCCTCTTGTTTTAATTACTTGTTATCTTTCTTATTCTGATATTAAAAATGCCTTGGCATTTAATTAAGCTTTTGGTGTGCTTTTAATCCTAGACCACTTCCAACAGAAAATGGCTTCAGAAATTCTAAAACATGATAGTAGCATGGAAGGAAAACTAATTCCAACAACCTAAATCATGGTAACTCAACTAAAATACACAGAAATAGCATGGCAACAGCATAGAATTTCTACACAGCAAGTTCTAAAGGAAACTTAGCATATTATTCTGCATATTATAGTAACTGGCATGCATATTCAAAAAGAAAGCTTAGCATGTCAAATTCTAAAGGGAAAACTAACAGAGACTGTCTCTTGGTGCAGGCAATTCCAAAAACATGCTAATCCGAAACCAATATAAATCTCAGAAGATGTTTATTTGCAAACTCAGCAAGGGTCTATAACACAATTCCACATGCTCAATCACACTAAACAATTTATTAATCCTTCTTTGAAACCCACGGCAGTCATCCTAACCCCTAGATTCAATCACTTTCAAAGCATGATTCGGAAACCAGGAAGCCACTTATCCAAGGTTCACCACCGAATTCATCCAACCAGGGAACTCACGGCAGATTCACATCAAGGAAATTACAAATCCGAAGACAAGGAAACGAAATCCAAAGATTCGGAGCAACTCCTACCGCAGGTGAGTAGTACTTACTTGCTTTCTTGGACTTACAATCGGAGAAGAGGACTCTAGGGTTTCGGCTAGCTTCAAATCTCGGCGTCCCTTTTGTGTCCGCGTGCTCCCTTCGACGAGAGAAGCTCGGGTCCAAGAAGATCTCACAGAAGTGTCCTTGTCCGACTGCCGGAGGCGAAGCCCGAGCTGCGGCTGCGTTTTCGCCCGAGAGGAAGTCGCCGCCGCGAGAGAGGAAGGGATCGCGAGATTAGGTCACGGGAAAAATAATTCCCTTCTCCCCTTAACTTATCCCTTTTAAAACCTAGGTCTAACTTTGCCCTTTACTATGACTTATATATATCCGCTTCATACTTATTAACAATCCACGCGTAGCCCAGTTGGTTGGTTGCGTCCGGTTAGGTCGGGTTCAGCCGGAGGTCTTGGGTTCGAGTCTCACCTTCAACGGTTTTTGTCAAAACTTCTTTTCTTTTTGTAAACCTACTAACGACCTCCAAAAATTACGTAAAAATACTCTAAATATCCCTAAAAATCTCTAGAATATTTTAAAAGTGTTTCCAAATATTTTTATGGACCTTTAGGACTTGAAATGGGAAAAATTGGGTCGTTACACCGAGGGTCCAAGGCGCCTCCAACAAGGTTCAAGGCGCCTCCAGCTCGATCAGCGGATAAAACTTTATCCGCAGCATTAACGGTCAAATTTGACCTGTTGAAGGCTCCTTCATCAAGCCTTGCTTTGAAAGTTACTACCTTCCTTTCTATCCATTTTTTCCTATTATAGACCTTTTTACACCTAAAGGCTTTTACACCATTTGGTGGTTCTACAAGCTTCCAGATTTTATTAGAATACATATATTCTAATTCTGTTATTCATTACTCTTTGCCAAGATGTTGCATCTTTA
This sequence comes from Zingiber officinale, assembly GCF_018446385.1. Taxonomy (NCBI): domain Eukaryota; kingdom Viridiplantae; phylum Streptophyta; class Magnoliopsida; order Zingiberales; family Zingiberaceae; genus Zingiber; species Zingiber officinale. Next base: position 34,011,599 of record NC_056002.1, read on the forward strand.
TCTTGGAGTGTTTCGTCATATGTCCGGAGATCAGGTTCATGTCCTCCAGGGATCAAGTCCAAAAAACTCTCCCAAAACTTGAATCTTTTTAGGTTGCCTAACAACCCTCCCACTATGACAAGGCACTTTCTGCAATTGTGTATCATTTGTGATACATGTTGTAGTTTCCTTGTGGTATCTCATCTTGTACAGTTGGTACTAGGTTAGACATGTCCTTTATTATTTCCTTAAGAACAAATTTACTTATGAGCACGTGGTTCATTATATAGTCATTTTCTAAAAAATCAGTCATTGATGCTAACAATGACCTTCTGATTTTTAAGACTATAAACCTACTTTTGTTTATCTAGGATAACTTACAAACAAGTGAACTCCTATCCAACTTATCATTGTCTCTCTTTAACATATGTGCTGGATTACCTGAATCCGAATATGCTTCAAAATAGGTTTTCACCTATTCAGCAATTCTATATGAGTAGAGAGTTCTAACTTGGAAGGTACTATGTTCACTTTCGTTATCAGAGTTTATCCTTAAAATAAATTTGGTAATTTTCTGAATAACTCATCATCTATCTAATTATTTCATAAGAGTCCTTTACCTTCTTTCTACTACACCATTCTGTTGGGGTGTACCAGGTGCAGTTAGTTGGGATTGAATCCCTACTTTTGATAAGTGACTCCTAAATTCTCCCAAGAGGTACTTGCCACTACGATCTTACCATAGTGACATTTACTTTAACATTTCTCCGCATCAGCCTTGTACTCTTTGAACTAATCAAAGTACTTAGTCTTGCGGTACATTAAATAAATTTATTTGTATCTTGAATAGTTGTCTATAAAATAGATGAAATATTCAATACTACCTCTTGTCTGGATAGTCATAGAATCACACAAATCAGAATGAACCGATTTCAACATATCTTTGACTCCATACCCCTTGGACTTAAAAGCTTCTTGGTTAGTTTCCTTCCAAGTAAGACTCGCAGGTTGGAAAGATTTCCACTACCAATGAACCCAAAAGTTCATCAGCTACCAATGAATCCTACTTAAGTATAACCTAGCTTTAGGTGCCAAAGATATAATTGGTTCATTTCCGAAGGTTGCTTTCTCTTAAAATTAGAAGATGTGTTACTAATTTCCATTTGTTGCATCGTGGGAGTTATTGGATTATAAATTGTCAACCATCATACCAGAATAGATAACTTTCCTATTTTTCTTGATAACAACTTTGTTATCAAAATAGACACAATATCTATAATAGTTTAGAAACTGAAATCAGGTTCTTTCTAAACTTGGTACGTAAAGACAATTACTTAAAATCCATATTTTATTCTTATCAAAGGATAAACATCTCCCACTGCAACAGCTACCACTTTTACAGTAGTGCCCATGTGGACGGTGATTTACCTTTCATTTAGTTGTCGGGTTTCCTGGAACCCTGAATTGCAGACATGATTAATGGCATCTTGTATCTACACTCCAGGTTCTGGTAGATAACACCACTAGACATGTTTCAACTAATGAATTAAATACACCTAAATTGTTCTTAGTTCTAAGAAGACCTACCTTAATGTCCAAGTCCTATTTCCAATCATTACAATTGGGACTACTAAGTCTTTTCTATAGTATGACTACTAGGGATTGACAAACATCCTAAGAATCACAAAAATATTTGGTCAAGATCAACTCCTTAAAATCTCGATGAATTTTGTGTATACAAAATCGAAGAGGAGATTTTATTCATTAATTTTATTATCTCGTCAACTTTACTTTATAACGAATAAAATTAATAGTTGATCTGTCTTTAATCAAATATTTGGTCAAAACTCTTTGAATTTAAAATAACATTGATTCCTCAAACAATATTATTTAAATTCACCAACACCTCAAACACCGTGAATTTTGCATGCTACGTTAGTGTGGACGTATACAAATTCATCATTTGTAAGAGGAGGGTTTTACCCATTAACTATCTTGTCAACGTAACTTTATGACAAATAAAATTATCTCAAACACCGTTAATTTTGTATGCCACGTTAGTGTGGACGTATACAAAATCAATCATTTGTAAGAGGGGTTTTAACCCTTTAATTTTATTATCTTGTCAATCTAGTTTTATGACAAATTAATAGTTGGTTTCATTTGGTCACACAAATAATAGCAGTGACTCCGATGGGGAGGATACTATTAGATGTGTCTAAGTGTATACCATTACTTGACACTAAGTCCATTAATAAGATTATGCCCCTTCCGTTGGGGAAGATCACACGCTCTTAATTAACTTCCTATAGTCATCCAAAAATGGAAGTCTGTTCTAGTGATCCACAAACAAGCTCATCCGTTATGGAGGAAGGCACTCAGAGCCAACGCGCAAGCTTGTTTGCATCACTTACAAACCAGTAATGGAGACCATGGGATTTACTTAAAAATCTCTCTCCCACTTAGTTATTTATAAATGAGGAATTTTAACTATGCTAGCCTACTAAACTTGTAAACTAACATGCACACACAGCACAATATAAAAGCAATAAATAGAAAAATCTAATTTTCAACTATTATGGCTTTTATCTCTGGTTGTCCTCCGTGTGTTGTCATCCCAAGCTGCTGCCATATTTGGCCAACGCCACCGGGTCTAGTTGTCGCATCCATCTTGCTCCTAGTTCCGCTGCGCCTCTGGTCCTTAGAAGGTTCCACGCTTTGCAAGATTCGATCCGCGACATAAATAGAATTTTACATTTTTTGATCCTATATTCCATAAAAGGAATGTACATGTATCTAGATCAAAAATAAAATCCTAATAAAACTAAATACAGCTCCTGCTGTATTTTAATACAATCATGCACACACAGATAAATGCCCTTGACATGTCCAAGGGTCCAATCACACACATAATAACTAAAAGCCATAATAGTTGGATCCTGCATCCACAAAGTTAGCACATCCTACTATTAACTTGCCTAAATTATGTATGACATGTGCATAATTAAACTAATACCAAATACACAGAGGCAAAACCCTAGCTCTGATACTAATTGTTGGTTGCTTCTCGGAAAACCTAGAGGTTCCACTGTACAAAAATTTTGTACAAAGGTTTGAACCTTTTCCTAGCTACCATGTGTTCTTTTAAATAAAATTTTGGATCGCCTGCGGAACTTAACACGTTTGATCCAAAACTTAATCTATTTGTTCTTTTAGGTTTTGACTTGGGTCTCCTGCGGAACTTAACACGTTCGACCCAAATCACCTTAAGTTATTAATTCCATTAAATATTAATTTCCATAATTGGTTCCCAGTACTGACGTGGCGAGGCACACGGCCTTCTTGGATATGGGAGCAACCACCACCGACTAGACAAAACCTTTTATAGAAAGCTAATATTTAATTTCCTAAAATAACTTTAGGTTAACCGAAAAGAACAATCAAATCACAAGGAAAAGAAAAAACAAAAGAACACAACATTGAAAAACATATTCGAAATTCTAGAATCGTAAGCCTCTTGTATTTGGTATTATTTCCATAAATAACTAGCATGATGCGAAAAGGAAAAATTACTAGTTATACCTTCTAAAAAGACCTCTTGATCTTCTACCGTATTCCTCTTCTAACCTCGGACGTTGTGTGGACAACGATCTTCCGAGATGAGAACCACCAAGCACCTTCTTCTTCCTTGCAAGTTTCGGCCACCACAATTCTCCAAGAGAAGTAGAGGTCCAGCCACCACCACCAAGCTCCAAGGGATGCAAGAAACAAAATCACCTTTCTCTCCTTCTTCTCCTAGCTAGAACCGGCCACCATCAAGAGCTCCAAGAGAGGTTGCCGCCGGCCATAAGAAGAAGAGAAGAGGAAGAAGCTAGGGCCGGCCACCAAGGAGGAAAAGAGAGGAGAAGAATAATAGAGTTGATCACCCGTGAAGGCACCTCTACCCCCTCTTTTATAATCCTTGGTCTTGACAAATAAGGAAATTTTAATAAAAAATTCCTTAATTCTTTTGTCATAAAAAGAAAATTTATTTTAATTAAAAACAATTTTCTTCTTTTAATAATAATGGTCGCCACTTCAATCCAAAACAAGAAAAATTTTAATTCACAAATTAAAACTTCCTAATTTGTTTCTAGAAATTTATAAAAATTTCTCCAATAATTTTTATCCCTTCATGATTGGTTAATAAAAAGGAAATTTTATAAATTAAAATTCTTCTTTTAAACATGTGGATAATTTCCAAAAGGAAAGTTATCTCTAAAAATTAAAATCTCTTTTCAATTTACAAATAAGGAAAGATATCAAATCTTTTCTTAATCTTTTGTAGAAACTAATAAAAGAGAATATTTAATTTTTAAACTTCTCTTTTAAATTATTATCATGGTTAAAAAGGAAAGTTTTTCTTAAAAATAAAATCTCCTTTCAATCTACAAATAAGGAAAGATTTCAAATCTTTTCTTAATCTTTTGTAGAAAGCTTTAAAAGGAAAGATTTAATTTTAAACTCTCTTTTAAAACTATGATATCCACATAAGAAATAATTTTAATAAAAAATCCTTTTTAATATGATGTGGCCGAGCTCCAAGCTATTGGCCGGCCACCTTAAGGCCAACCTTTAGGCTTGGCCGGCCCTAATCTTGAGCTTCAAGCTTAGCTTGGCCGGCCCCTGTTGGTTGGGTAAGAAGGTGGGTATGTGGTGGGTATAAATCTCTATATACAAGAGGCTACGATAGGGACCGAGAGGAGGAATTTGTTTTGGTCTCCCGATGAAATTAAGCTTCCCGTGTTCGCCCCGAACACACAACTTAATTCCATCAATAATAATTCATTCCACTAAAGAACTATTATTGAACTACCGCACCAATCCCAAATTACATTTTGGGCTCCTTCTTATTATGAGTGTGTTAGTCTCCCTGTGTTTAAGATGTCAAATGTCCATTAATTAAGCGAGTTACTGACAACTCATTTAATTAATATCTTAGTCCAAGAGTAGTACCACTCAACCTTATTATCATGTCGGACTAAGTCCACGCAGGTTTAACATGACAATCCTTATGAGCTCCTCTTGAGGACATTCTCAACCTAGATCACTAGGACACAGTTTCCTTCTATAATCAACAATACACACTATAAGTGATATCATTTCCCAACTTATCGGGCTTATTGATTCATCGAACTAAATCTCACCCATTGATAAATTAAAGAAATAAATATCAAATATATGTGCTTGTTATTATATTAGGATTAAGAGCATACACTTCCATAATAACTGAGATCTTTGTTTCTTTATAAAGTCAGTATAAAAGAAACGACCTCTAATGGTCCTACTCAATACACTCTAAGTGTACTAGTGTAATTATATAGTTAAGATAAACTAATACCTAATTACACTACGACCTTCCAATGGTTTGTTCCTTTCCATTATGGTCGTGAGTTACTGTTTATAATTTATAAGGCACTGATAACATGATCCTCTGTGTGTGACACCACACACCATGTTATCTACAATATAAATTAATTGAACAACTACATTTATCATAAATGTAGACATTTGACCAATGTGATTCTTATTTCTAGATAAATGTTTATACCAAAAGCTAGGCTTTTAGTATACACTCTAACACCCAGATCTACGCTCATTTCGATGGCAGCTTTGTACTCCAGCGGGGGTGTTGATCTCCGACGGCGGAACCGTGTGGCGGTATGCATCTTCTATCTCGGCCTCTCCCATCTCCCCTTTCCCCTCTCTGGCTGCGTGGACGGTGACAGCCGCGGGTGGATGCCGGCAAGCGCGAGTGGTCGGCGGCAGGCGCGAGTGGCCATAGGTGGCTGCGGACAGGCCCGAGTCGTCGCGCCTGAGCGTGGCCTGGCCTAGTCGCCTCTCCTGGCCGAGTCGGCCCGCCTGTCCGTGGCCTGGCCGTGGATGCCGGCAGGAGCGAGTCGTCGCGCCTGGCCATTGCCTGGACGTGGCTGCCGTCAGGCGGTGCCCACTTGAAAGGCCTTGGCAGTGACTAGCCAAATCTGGCCGTGACGGGGCGTGGCCGCTGCTACACACGTAGGGTGGCAGCGGCTGCCCACTGTGGCCGCTGTCGGACGCGAGGGATGTGGTTGCCCATGCTGGCCGTGGATGCCCCCGGATGGCCGCCGCTGCCCCCGCTAAGCGCGACAGCATGGAAATTAATATTGTATAAATTTTTATTTAAAATTTGGAAGGTGCTCTTATAATTCATTGTGTTGGTTTTGCAAGTCTCAATTTGTCGTGATCTCAGTGTACGATCAGGACAACCGTTTTTGTTCACCTCTTTTCGGTATTCATAAGTACATTAATATACATTTTCTTATCTGTATATTAAGTTAACTTTAAATAATTAGGTTATAGTTGGTTGATTAATTGTGTTCCTTCATTTTGATCTGATGGTCTTTGTTGCTTGGTCTTCAATGATAAGATTTATTTGTAGTAACTTTTAATAATGTTTAACTAAATAATTGCATACAGGTAAAATGCAGAATGAAAGAAGTTGGACGTATAACAAGAATTTGCCTAATCATCAAGGGTTAACTAATGAGTTTATCACTGGCCTGAGACAATTCTTGCATTTTGCATCTAGTCAAGTTAAGTATATGGATGGCAAGAAGATAAGGTGTCCATGTAGAAAGTGTCACAATGACAAATTTTTACCCACTAATAAAGTTGAAGAATATTTTTGTAGATTTGGTTTTACCCCGAATTATTATAATTGGACATGTCATGGTGAATCGTTCATATCTAATGAGGATTATGAACGGAATTTCCAAGCCTCTGTTAGTGGGGATCAGAGTTATTATGAACAATTAAATCCATATCAGAGGATGGTAATTGATGCAAGATGTCAGAATTTTATTTCTAATACGCTTGGTGCAAGTTCTAGTTTTCCCCCAACAGGTGAACAAATGTTTGTTTCTAATACATCACCGTTGGAGGAGCCCGATGTACCAGGTCTTGATGAAATATATCACAAATTTCATGAAGTGTTGAGTGCTGCAAATGAACTATTATGGGTCGGTTGTGATACTCAAACTAAATTATCTCTCACCACCAGACTATTAAATATAAAGGCAGATCATAATGTCTCCGAAGATTGTTTTAATTATATTGTTCAAGCTTTTGACGATACATTGCCACGTGATCACATTTTGCCTCCTGATTTTTACAGTATGAAAAAAATGGTGAAAGATTTAGGTCTTCCGGTTGAAAGAATTGATGTTTGCAGAGATGGTTGTATGTTATATTGGGGAGATGATGCATATGTAGATGTTTGTAAATTCTGTAATCAAGATAGGTATAAGACAACCAGAAGGAGTCAACAACGATGTAAATCATACAGCCAGTTGTTTTATTTTACCTTTAACTCCTAGATTACAAAGACTGTATGCATCAAAGGCAACAGCGGAACACATGACTTGGCATGCAACTCATAAAACAGAAGAGAGGCTCATGTGTCATCCATCAGACGCAGATGCGTGGAAAAATTAGGATGTTAATTAGGATGTGTTGATTGTATATGAATGTATTATTTTAATTTGTTGTATATGTATATATGGATTGAATTGTAGAAATCAGTTATAACTGGAATGTAGTTTTGTTATTAGGAACGAATTTGGCAACAAATAATTTTTGTTGCCATTCTATCGTCACTTCGCAACAAAATATTTTTCGTTGCAAATTTCATCCCAGGATTCGTCCCAGAATCCCCACATATTTAGGTTATAAAGTGTGAAAGTTAGCAACGGATTTGCCAACGAAAATGTAATTCATTGCCAAATTTTATTGCCAAAATCGTTGTCAAATTTGCAACAAATATCTTATTCGTTGCAAAATTAGGAACAAACTTAGCAACAAAAATCAATTCGTCACTGAATTCGTCCCCAAATTCGTTGCAAAGTTTCCAACAAAAAAATTTTTCGTCCCAAAATTGTATGCAATATTGCAACAAGTAGGGGTTTTTGTTGCAAATTTGGCGACGGATTTGGCAACGAAAATATAATTCGTTGCGAAATTTTGTTGCCAAATTCGTTGCCGATTTTGCAACAAAATTACAATTCGTTGGAAAATTATATGCAAAATTAGGGACAAAATTGGCAACAAAACAAAATTCGACAAAAAATTTCGATCCTAAATTCGTTGCTAAGTTTGCAACAAAAAAATATTCGTTGCAAAATTGTATAAAGTTTTACAATGAAAAAAAATTTTTGTTACAAATTTGGCGACGAATTTGGGGGCGAAAATTTTTTTCATCCCCAATTTCGTTGCCAATTTTGCAACAAAGATAAGTTCGCTCCAAAAGTTAGCATCAACCTATTTGGGATAAAAAAAATTTCGTCCCCAAAACTTTTGCAACGAATTTTTTTTATAAATTCGTCCCAAAATACAGTAATTGTTGTAGTGATTGTTTGTGCTAAAGTTACTGTTGCTCCGCTTTTTTCAACTATTCTAGATTGATTTGAGTATTGGATGATCAATGTCGAAGGCCCCTTCTCTATCTCGACACTGACATTACTTATTTTATAGAATAGAGTAAGATCAATAATCGATCAATGAAATCATTATATCTTCAACTTTTCACCTTTTCACTTTTGTACGAGATCAAGACTAATATTTAATGTTTGATACTCGTGCAGATCCGACTACGCTTTACCACACCATGAGAAAAAAGCGAGAAGTTTTTGATGTCATCATTCTTAGTTACGAGATGGATTTCTACCACTCTAACACCGCAGTGAGATTTCTAGGTCGCAACATTATTTGATGGACCAGATCACTTAACTTAGACTCTTTTCTCTCTTTCTTTAGAATTAATGTCCTTGGTAAACAGTATATTAAACTATTTCAGTCGAGCCCCTGCACCTTTGGACTCGCCTCCGCAAGTAAACACTGGCTATCTATTTGTTGGAGCTGCGTAAAGTCACCGGAAAGCGACAACTTGAAAAGCTTCATATCAATACTCCCCGGATTCCCCATTTCGCATCACGGATTCTACCCGATTCATTCCACCGTCAAATGTTGGTCACTATTGTGCCTCATTGGTTTCCGTCCATGGGGCCTACGACCTGTAATCTTTCCTCACCAATTGACTTGTTGGTATTTATCTCGGTCAGTAAACCTAACTATTCTTAAATTTCTCATATTTTTGTCCACGGAATCCGAGGAACCGATAAAGTAAAAGGAAAGTTTATCCTCCCATTAGGACATTTTTTTTATCAATTATTTAAAAATATATTTATAGATTTTATTAATGTCAAAATATATTTTAAAATGATTGAAAATACATAATAATAAAAAACACACTAGCAATACTATTTTAAAATGATTTTGAATAAAATTATTCTAAAATGATGATCAAGATTAGTCTAAGATAATATATCAAAATTATTTTAAGTTGGTGATCATATATTATTTCAAGCGGTGTGTGAGCAATTTTCACCCAAGTTATACTAAAATAATATAGTTTTAATTGAAACTACTTTAAGATAAAACATAAAAAGTAATTTAAGTCTTTAGGAAAAAAAATTTAAAAAGACATCCTTAATTAGCATAATTGTCAAAAAAATAAACCATTTAAAAAAGTTTTAAAATGAGTCCCATAATCCTTATTTCAACATTATTTATAAGTATTATATATATATATATTAAAATTATTTAATTTTTATGGTGGAATTCACTATAAAAATTGTTAATAGCTTAAGCTGTTCAAATTAGGGAGGATAATAGATCGGATTTGAATCAAATTTCATATCCTCTATTTTCATATTTATTAGATATCGAATATCTATCTTCATATTTATATTTATATTCATACTCAGTAAAGATTAGATATTTTTTATATTAATAATATTTTTTTTCCATTCAATTATTTTCATTCAACCAAAATATATTAGAATTAACATAGATTTTGAAAAAAAATCTTATATATATTATTTAATTAAATATTTAGGTTATATATCACATATTGATAATCACTTTATATTCTTCTTTATTTACATCGAATATTAGATTCGAAGAAAATTATCATATCTAATTTTAATAATATAAGACGTATTATCATTTTTATTGATGAATTTGATCCTATTGAAATAATTCTAATTACTTTGGTGAAAAATATTTATATCACTTTGGTAAAGGAAAATTTAATCATTATTTTTAATTATAAAAATATAATGAAGGGTTTTTTATTTTTTAAGATTTGATTTGCATCATTAAATATATATGAGTGAGATATTGTTTTGATAATTTATTAAAAAAAAAAGGGTTTTTTTGTAGTTGTTATTCCTGTGTAAAATCACCTTTTAATTGTTCCAGTGTCCCTACTAATTTATCACGAAAAGGATAAATTATAAATAAATAATTACTGGCCATTAGTTGCTATTCAGGTTACTTCTTGTGCTGATTCATCTAATAAATTAAGAAACGCTTGCATCGTACACCCACCAGACAAATAAAAGTCATATGGATTTTGATTTCTGTGCCTTTATTTAGTTTTGCTTCTGAATACAGTAAAGTTAATTAACAAATCAGTATTTCCAAGTCGTGCTACGGTTTCTTCCTCGATTGTCGTTTCTCTCTTTTTTTTTTTTTTTTATTTGCCGTCTCCGATCTCGAGACCCAAATCTATCGCCATGGAATAGGTCGGAGCGGTTTCGTAGGCGTTGCCGTCGCAACTCAGCTAACTTTTTTTTTGTTCCCTTCAAAGTCCTCGTTTTGAAGCTTCTTATGAGGCACAGAGCTTGTTCCTCGCCTTGCGGGGTATCCTCCTTCACCCCCGGCAAAATGAAGTAATTCGTCCTTACATCTCTCGCCCTTTTTACATGTTTCAGTTTGTTTTTCTAATCTGCTTTGGATTATTACGACTCTCCTCAAGAATGTTGACTTCCTTTTGATTGGATTTGCGAAAATAGTGATTGTTCTTGAATCTTGATGCTGATTTAAAGCCCCAAAGTTTAAATGGGAGCAACTGCGTAATGCTTCTTTCATTTTTTTTTAAATGTTTCTTTGTTGGTTGAGATGGATTGGAATTAAGTTGCTGATATATGATCCAGCTAAAGTTGGAATTTTTGACGCCAGGGAAGATTCTATGGCATTAATGAGTTGATTTTGACTAATTATTTCGTAAGAACATGAAACTATGCAGCTTGCTGTTGCATAGCATTCTTGCGGAGTGTGCTTTATGCTGTCGAGTCTATTTAAGTTAGTTGGATTGCAAATATGGTGTCAGTGGATTTATATGCATGTTCAATTACTTTGTTGGTTGATTCAGATGCATTTACGTTTAAGGAATGTACCAAAAAGGATAGGGCATCACTACGGAAGTGGAGAAGGTTTTAATTCAAAAGTTAGGCTATAATTTCATCCTTCAATACCAGAAAAAGCACATAGCAGTGCCCTTTAATCTATTTTGATGTAGCTGTAAATGGATGAGTTTGTTGGCATACTGAAAATTAGGAAAGTTTGAATGCACAAAAGACAATCTATCCTTCTTAGATGATGCTTGACGCGTGAGAAAGTCATTCCAATATAATAAAGCACATTCTCATAATCTGAGGAATTTAAATGAAACCAGATGAAGTTTTGTTTCCATCTCAAAATTATTCTTAGATGGTCATTGAAATTCTCTATTTACCTTAAGGTGTTTGTAATTCTCTCATCATCATCCTATGGAAGCTAAAGAAAAGGTTCTGCTGGTTAGGTAGGGTAAATATATTTTTGGCTTCTAGCTTTTATTTAGTCGAATTGGGAACAATTTTAGATCCATAAGTACAAGTATAACTAGAGGCGAATGACCACAAACGGTCTCGGTAGTTAGATTTAAGATTCAGTTTCAGGGAGCCTTCATTCCATTGGAATGTGAAGGCACGACTAGAAGGGAGTGAATAGATAATGACAAATCATCGCAATCACAAACTCAAGACAATTGTTATATTCAAATGCATTTATAGATGATGTGTGAAATATGCAGCAGGAATTTAAATGAAAAACACAACAACTAGTACTAGCATAATTTTTTAACTTGGTTTGGACACCCTTCCTACTACATGGCTCGTGTCATGTTTGGTGTGAGCCATCCTCACAGAATATTCACTAGAAAATCAATTGAGCAAAAGTGCTCTTATACATTTTGTTGGATGAGGGAGGAATCTCGTTAAAAATATTTTCTTTATGATTAACATAAAATCGAATCAAGTAAGAATTGCAGCGGAAATAAAAAGAAAGTAGCACTAAAGACTCGGTTATTTTTACTTGGTTCGGAGCTCAGACGACTCTTACTCCAAAGCCCGCGATCTTTGACCGCTTTCGTTGGGCAATACTAATATTAGTTCTTCTGAAGAAGCAAGATTGTACAAGTATGATATGATGATAGTAACAGTTCTACTATCTTCAAAGAATAAGTGCAAGACAATATTAAAGTTACCAACAACAATTAAGTAGAGATGTAGCATAGTTGTTGGAGAATTCCTTGGAGCAGAGTTGTCGGAGCAGAGTTGTCGAAGCTTGCACAGACAGTCACAACAAGAGCAATGTAGATCGGATGAGAGAGTTGTGTCTAGCTCGGTTCTCGAGGGCTTCTTTTATAGGCAGAGTTCGGTCGACTGATCCTTTAGGTATACTAATGTCATGTCCCGAGGAGTCCCTGCTCGACAAATGGACAACATCTCCACCCTTATAACAACATATAGAACTTGGATACAATGTCACAAGGTAGTACAAGTATAGTATCTACAACCCACACGACTAGAATTAAACACAACGACGCAGTATAATATGTAGCCCACACGGTTAGAATAAAAACATGTGGAAGACATAAAGTAAAATATATAAACTAAAACAACTAATTGCAAGCCGGCCCGACTTGGCACAACAACAACAAAGCAAATACAAGATTCAAAGAGCTAAACTCCAAAATCGAGTCAAATTATTACAACAAGTCCACAAATTCATAATGCAAATAAAGCAGGAAGCAAAACTAGAAAATCATCCTCGGATGTGACGTGGGATTGTCAATCAGGATACTTCAAGTGACCTTGTACCATCTACTTGTTACTTGGCGAAAATAAAAGTACAAATAGGGGTGGTGAGTTTAAATGACTCAGCGGTATAAGACAGATAGTGCATGAACATAATATATCTAGAGATTCAAAGGTATATAGTCTCATGGGGAAATAATAGCAAGAATAATAGTGACATCATAGTAAATATCCATACCTGAATTCATATATTAAGTAATAGAAAGTTAGGTGTAAGTGAGGATCTGCAACAATACTGCTCATAACTACAAGAGCAATATATATGACATATACATACTGCCAATAAGTAAACCAATGTCGATGCACATGCAACAGACATATTTCAATCATATGTAACATATCACAGACATACAGATACAATAAATCAACAATATATGCAAACACAATATCATATGCATATGCATGGCATGGTCACTCCTGCCCACCCCTTAGCTACCATGACCCTGTGTGGTCAAGAGGTCGGGACAATGACAATTGTACAACACTCTAGCTACTACTACTCTTGAATGACCGAGTGGACAATTTGCATAGTAGCTGACTAGCTATATAACAACGGGGCCCCTGCTGCTCGCAATTCCAACTACCAATATCCATGAGTGGCCGAGTAGGCATGACAGGACAAACGACATATACTTCAGCTACCACTACCCCTAAGTGGTTGAGTGTGCGTCTCTGGCCAACGACTCTCTCAACTACAAGGGAGACATAGTTGTCGACATGCATACAATGATATGATGAGCAAGATGCGAATAGTCATCACCACAGATATATATAGCAATCAACTATGCTACAGTAAAATCAGTATGCTTAACAGAGTACATGTATATACAGCAATCAATGCGAGTAAACAAGGTATCTAGTATTTACTAAATATCATGGATAACAACGAGAGACTGTATAGATATCAAAACGATCATATCTAAGGTCAAGCATGTAAGTATCAAACTCAGGTAAAATATGAGTAGAGTCAAGGTAAATTCAGCAACTATCCAAATATAGCTCATGCACTAAGGTCAAAGTACTAAAGAAGTAAGGCAAGAAGTACCCGCCTTTATTTGTAGTTCGTTCCAATTGTCTTCAAGTCCATGAGATCACATCCAGCTTGAATCCTACCAATACAGAATACGACGCAAAACTAAGGATTTAAAATCAATATATCATCCTATTAATCCACTTACATTGATCAACATCTCACTAACCCCAATCCACTTAATCCATCAATTATTCATATTAATCCACAATTCTAATCACGAGACTGAAACAATCTAACATAGGAAATGCACAAGCATCAAATAAGGACCTTGATAGAGCAACCTCTGAGTGATCCCATTGAGATCCATGTTCGTCTTCTTTAGCTTAGGGTACATATCAACGTCTAAACGGTCACCGACAATCTCCCTTAATATCATACAATACTATCACTGTTGTTCAGGCATTTCACTCTATCAATTGAAGCAAATAGGATTTAATCCAACGTTAATTAATCCTTTACCCGAACTCACCGATAGCGGCTTAATAGTGGTCTGAAATTGCCAGAAGAGTTGCAATCCAGATATAATGAAAGTTGTCCAAATCCGATGAAGGGCGGTGAAATTACTAGATGGAGTGGCTGTGCTCGACTGAAAATAGGAAATAGGGAGGCGATTGCCTTAAGGACAGTGGCGGCCTCAGGTTAGCAACGAACGCTAGCTGGGTTCGGCATAAACGGTAAGAGCGACGACAATGGTTGTCCGAGCTTGGCATAGCCAAAGGGCATCGACGCATATGAAATCGACGGCTCTCACATGATCGACTACGACATTGATTTGGCCTTAAGTGAAGGGTCGGGGTCGGCGGTCAGCGATCTAGAGCAAAGATTAGGGCATAGGCGGTGAATCGGGAGGAGATAGTGATTAGGGCACGGGGAGGTGTAGCTTGCCGGCAGCCGACACGTTGATCGACCTCTGTTCGGGACCATCGTTCAGGGAGGAGAGGTAAAGGGCGATGTCTTGCTTGTGGCTAGAGAGGGGCTAGCGACAATGGATCGTGCGACGTCAGGCGGTGGCGCGAGGAGTTGGGGAGGATGAAGGATTGGGAGAAATGAGGGGAAGGACTTAGGTTTTGATTTTATATCTAGGTTAATCAAATATAACCTTTGGTTAAATTAAGTCAATCAACTCCTACTTAAATGGGTATTCCAAACAAGGTTTCCCTAAGTCTAATAGATCAATCCCTTTAAAACGTATCATACAGACTCCATTTAAATCTCAAAAAATTTCTAAAAAATCACAGAAAATGTTATAAGATTATTTCTCTAATAACACTTATTATTTAAGTATCGTATCTTACAACTGATACTTCTATCGGTTGACTGAACCTTGTGCCTTCTTTCTTTACGTTGATCCGAAATCTTGTGATTTTCATTGTTCAATCGACTAATAAAGCCTATCGGTCGACTGAACACTTGAATTACCATTCCAGCGAAGATTCGATCTCCTGTAACTTCCATTTTGGGTTCACTCGACTTATTCTCATTATCGGTCGACCGATCTGCCTGTTTGCCAAGTTCGCAAGTTATGCCATTTTGGCTTGATCAGTCGACCAATCCTATGGTTCGGTTGATCGAACCTTGGTCAACTTGGAACTCAGTTTTATCTGTAAAACAGATTTAGCACAAATACAATAATAATAGTGCTTTTGCAAAATAGAGTTATCCGGATATATTAATGTATAAACAAGATAGTAAGGACTTTGCTGATCTCAACGTAGAAACCTCCATCCTTTTCTTTAGTTGGATCAGCATCTAAAGTTTGTCCCTTATGGGACACAACCTCACTGCACTCCCTCCAGGAGCTTACCTCACTCATTTGTCAAACATCTAGTCCTCTAAATCTGTTTGGACTTTCTCTGCCCAGTGTCTGAATGCCTGATCCACTAAGACTTTTTCTGTAATTCTAAATTAGCACAATAACAAATAGTAGTGCAAAATAATATTGGTAAAACTATACTTAGGTTTACCAAAATTCACTGGTCTTATCGATCGCGGTCACACATGCTTGGAGTTTACTCTTCCAAGACTTCTCACTACCTTGGGTTACCTCCCCCTAGGTACCTAGGGTTACCTCCTCTAAGGTTCCATTGCCTGGCTCTAAAGTTCACTCCTCCAAGACTTTTCATTATCTAGGATTACCTTCCCCTAGGATTTTACTCTTTACCTAGGGTTTTCCTCTTTACCTAGGGTTACCTCTCCTAAGTACCTAGGGTTATCTCTCCTTAGAATTTTCCTCTTACAAGCATCAGGTCAAGGTGACTTGCTTGGACTTGCTAGTCGCTTGGTAGACTACTCACCACTTGCTAGTCATTTGATCAACCCTGACCTGATTAGACTTCTCAATTGACTATGTCAACCTTGACCAAGCTCCATTAAACATATTGTTAAATAACATCAAAATGAGGTCGATTGGACCAACACATTTTTCTATATCTTGAATCTCAAATATGCTTGCATACAAGAATACCCTTAGTTCAACACTAGGGCATATTTTCTTTTGAATACAACAACAACATCAACCAAGCCTTATCCCATTAGGTGGGGTCAACATTATTTTCTTTTGAATATATATATATATCTAAAACATGAATAAAAAAGAAATAAAATTTTTAATCTCACCCTAAAATCATAGATGAACCCTTAGGTAGGAGAGGGTTATCTCCATGAGAACTTGATGTACTACTGAAGTGTTGGGCATGGGAGAAGTCGCATACCTCACTTGTTTCTAGGAGAGGTTGCATCCAAGTGGAAGAAACGAGAAGTTGAAATATGATCCTGCTTATCGTCAAATGAGGAACATCCAAGTAGGTTATTAGGATTTGGTTTGCGACCATTGAAGAGCTCTTCATTTTGTAATTGCTCTTTCGACGGTGAGCTCGAATCTTCTGGCGACGAGCACGAATAACAGGATTCATCCTTGCAGATCACTGTAAGTTTTATTGTTTTTGTATTTTAGTATTTCATGCTTTTCAATTCCTTCATTGGTATCAAACCATTAGATTGGAATGCATGATTCCTATGCATTTGAAAATTCTTTTCTGCACTGTTAAAATCACAATATGTCACTGGGCAAAACCACGACTGAGTTGTGATCTGCGACCTTCGCTAGGCCTTGAACGAAGCAGCCAAACCCACGGAAATTTCCTCCGAAATCGGTAATAGGGTAAGCCACCGAGTTGCTTGCCGGTGACATCACTGCTACAGAGCAGCATGCTATGTCAGGCAGGGAAATCGTGGCCGGAGCCAGGCTCGTGTCACAGAGGTATGTCGACAACGACATACTAGATCCAGAGAAGGTTTCCCGTTTGGCCGGCGATGTTCCAGTGGCTGGGGGTGAGCTGAAAATAGTGTCTTGTAGTTTTTTTGTGTTAACGGCCAATAGCGTCGTCGTCGGGCCAAGAGAGTCCATCGCCGGAAAGGATCGGCGACCGCCCTAGTAGGCAGGTGATTGGCCATCGTGGCAGGCGACCGCTGTCGTAGTTGTGTGGAAGCGACTTGTGGCGTGGGCGTAGTAAAGAAAGTCGAACAAAATTACTATTTGAGAAAAAAATTGATATATAAAAAAATCAGTTTGGTTACTTTTTTTTTTTTGTTTAAATGTATGTTTAAAAAACACATTTTTTTTTATGCATGGCATAACACCATTATGAAAAAAAAACCTTTAATTATTTTTTTAATGTACATGGATATTAATTGTAATTGGGCTTATTAGATCACTAACTAGTTCATTGAACTAGACTAGGTTGGTTTAACAAGACCAATTTGGTTCACTTACACCCTGGTCTTGGTCAAACCATTAGTTGTTTTAACTAAACCAGTTTGGTCCAAATCAGAATTGGTCTAATCCAAAGATTAATTAATTGGGCTTGGATCAGATATGATCAAATGACCAAATTTGTTCTATTGGGTCAAATTTGATAAAATGGGTTAGACTTATTCTAATGGGTCAGACTTAATCCAATAGGTATTGGTTTGATCAAACGGAGCTGAGTTTGATCAATAAGTTTTAGATTGACTTAAATGAGCTTAGATTCAATAATAGCAAAACATAGGTATAGAAGATCCCTGTCTAATTAGATTAGTTTTAACGAGGACAATGGATCAAGCTTAGGATTTGGATTCCCAATCGACCGGTCTAATGGGTTCAGTCGACTTAGACTCCTGAAAATCGAGAAGATTTATTTATTCTTGATTAATAATGTTGGTTCTATATATGTATAAATTGAATTAAGCCGGTTTTGTACTGGTTAGTCGGTTTTGTACTGACTTATTTAATTTTAATTTACATATGACACGGATGATTACCACCTTAACTCATCATGAAGTGCGACGAAATGAGCGACGAGAGCAAATTCAGGAGATCGAGTATAACCTTGTTTATGGAGTCGATGGACACATTTGATGGCTCGATGGATTATTCTAGAAACTTGAGCGGGAAGCGTTTCCCGTCCTCGACAATTACTGAATTTGGGCTTTGATACATTCATTGTCGGTGTATCCCAAGGTGGTAGTAGACTGTATGGGGGCACCATAAAGAATGCTTCACATATTCAGAGTTATGTGAGGAACTGCTTCACCATATGGATGAAGAGGATCCTGAAAAGTTTGAGGAAGTTCTTGAAGAGGATCCGATTGTAGATCCAATGGAGAATCTTGAAGTTGTCCTACCCGAGATTGCCCCAAATAAGTCCAGGTTGAAAGA
Source organism: Zingiber officinale (assembly GCF_018446385.1). Lineage (NCBI taxonomy): Eukaryota > Viridiplantae > Streptophyta > Magnoliopsida > Zingiberales > Zingiberaceae > Zingiber > Zingiber officinale. The sequence continues at coordinate 34,030,365 of NC_056002.1, forward strand.
GATAATGTTGGTTGCTACACTAGTGTCTGTCCTAGTGGAGTGGTGTTAACCTATCTAGTTTGTTAGAGTTTTGTTATTGTTACTGTTGTTGCGTATAAACAGTATTAGTCCGTTTAGGTTAGGTGAGTTTGTTATATGTTAACAATATGCAACATATTTATGTTAATGAGATGTTCATTCATATGTATATTTATGCTTATTACTCTACATAATGCATGATAAATGATTAATGCAGATACTCTTTGATTAGTTCATTATGATTATAATTATAAATGATTAGTTCATTTAATTAAAGAAAAAGGTGAATAATGATGAAGTTCACTAGATGGGGTGTATGCAATATAATCCATCAATGATAGTCAGATTGGAAAATACAAATAATGAGTGGAAATATAATTATCACTTGATTTTGTAAACTAATTCAAATTTATATTGAGTTGATAAAATATTACGTACATGTAATATATAATGAATATCTAAATAATTTGTTTATTTATGGTAGATTATGGCAACCTAGAACAGTATAGCTGAACTCAATATGGGAGAAAAACTTAATGGAGAAAACTATAAAATCTAGCACCTCAGGATATATAGTATGTACTTGAAGAACAAGAAGTTCTTGAAGCTATAAATCAGGTTATGGTAGAACCTATAGATGATCCCACTGCACATAGCAAACAAGATCTTGATGCCTATAAGGCATGGAAGAAAAAATACTCCACTGCAAAGGGCATATTGTTTAGTTCAATGGTTGATGACCTAACTTTTAAGTATGAGTCGTATCTTTCGGCTCACGCAGTCTGGGTAGTCCTTAAGGAGAAATATAGTGGAGTAAGTCTGAGCAAGCTTCTATAGCTGACGATCAAGTTTAACAGTTACAAGAAGCGTCCGAATGTTTCGATGGTTCAACATCTCAAGGAGACGTCGAACATGATTCAGAAGTTTAAAATTGCTGGTCATGAGTTGACCAATGTATAACAAGTTCAAACAGTTATTCGTTCCGTTTCAAATTCTTGTAGACCATGAAGCAAACCCTAACTTATAGTAAAAGTATCAAGACTTTCATTGATGTCTCACACCATGTAGAATTGGAGGTGGAGAAAGAGAATCCCCAAGGATTTTTGGATTGGCCTATGTGGCCATCGGTTTTGTTGGATCATCTGGATCTAAGAAAAAAAAATGATTTAAGAAGGGGAAGGGAAAGAAGCAAGAAGCTGATACTGTGGGGCAGGTATAATCAAGAAGAAGGGAAAGAAGATTGGAGTGAAACCTAAAAGCAAGTTGACTTGCTTTAATTGTGATAAGAAAGGTCACTTCGTTCGGGAGTGCACTGAGCCGAAAAAGGTAAATCTAAGTACATCTTCTTTTCTTAAGCATTTTGTTGCTAGTTTAGTATTGTTAGCTGATTCTTATCTTTTGTGGATTATAGATTCGAGAGTAACCAACCATGTAACTCGGAAGTGAGTTACATTTGTAGAGTACCGTCGGGTTCCAGCTGACAACAAATGGATCTATGTGGTAAATAATTCAAGGTTGAAGTCAAAGGAGTCAGCACTTGCAAACTCAACCTCCATAGTGGTAGTGTTTTGTTTCTACATGATATCCTGTATGCTCCTGAAATTTGACCGAATCTTGTTTCTGTTACATGTCTTCTTGATTTAGGGTATTGTATTAATTTTTACAGCCGATATGTTGAACTTAAGATTGATTTGATATTAATTGAATATGATTTTTAAACAAATAGTTTTATCGTTCTTGATGTAGAACTAGATGTTAATTGTGCTATTAAGGATTGTTTTTCGAACATTGCTCTAACTAGTGATGCAGGTATAATTAATGAGGTTTGTGTTACGCTACCGCAAGAGCATGATTACGTCATCAGTAATATAAAAGATCGTTAAACCCACAGGGCTGATTATAAGCACCAGTGATGATCTCTCACAGAGAATTAGCTAAATAATTGACGGTTAAAAGTTACGCGCTAAGTAAAGGGAAATAGATTGAGAAGAGGAAAGAGAGAGGAGGAAACTTGGCTTGGGGAAATGTTCTAGGGGTTCGGTTTCATTGTGATGTTTATTAATATATCATGGTCCACCAATTGCTATCCTCAATTAATATGTACTTGTAGGAAGTTAGATTTATTACCGGCTCTCCCATGCAGTGGTTAAGTCGGCATGCTATTTGGATCGATATCCCTTGCTATTAAACAGAAGTCATTCCTATGATCTTCGGTAACGAGTCACCCCTGTCAAGGGCCCTCGGTCATAAATCAAAAGAACACACTCATACTCAATTAACTATAGAGATAAAGATAACAATTATGTGCAATTCCCTACTTCTTTATGGGGATTTGCTTTTCCTTTTAAGGTGCTTCCCTAAACATCCTGAAACGGTTTACCCTTGTCACTAGGACCCCTCGGTCATACAATCTAGGGCATCCCCTCTACGGGATCAGCAATTCCACACAAACATCCAATCAAACATAAGAATTAAGTTCAAGCACAACAAATTCACATAAGATCAAATAGATACAAGGCATGATAATGTCATCTAGATAGGAAATTGGCATATCCATGAGTTCTTACATCAATCCATACCTCAATTACTCCCTTAATCATAAAATAATAGATCTATTCCATGGTAAGAAGAAAATGATCCAAAGACATAAGGATTGAAAGCATCCAAACCCAACAAGAAGAAGAAGGGAGAAGAATGCTTATTCGGTTGCATCGAGTGAGCTCTATATTTAATCCTTTGCTTACGGAATCGATGTGATGTTGGAAACAACCTCGGATCGTCGAACGGAGAGTGTGGAGAACGTAGATCGTCACCAAGATGGATCTCCCAAAGGGAGAACCTTCTTCCTCTTGAAAAGGGAAAGAGATCCCATTATATAGTGTTGGGCACGAATCTGGCATGACCTGTGCCACGGTCGTGTGGTATCCACACGGCCACCTTCTTCTTAGCTTCGGGTTAGGTGGCACGACCGTGTGAATTCACATAGCTGTGTCTTGCTTGGTCTCTGGACAGGTGGCACGGTCGTGTGAAGTCACATGGCCGTATTCTGCTCTTCCTCTAGTAGGCCACACAGTCGTGTGAAGACACACGACCATGGCCTTTTCCTTCTCTACTTCTTTGACACGGCCGTGTGGATTCACACGGCCAGAGTCTTCTGTCCTCGTTTGCTCTTCAGATCGTCTACGAGCGCTGTTTTCGCCCCAAAAGTGACAATAGAAAACACACAAAACGCAGATCTCCGACAAAAAAGAGTAATTATGTTGAAAGTATGATAAGAGGTATAGAAATGCACAAATAAAGTACATGAATGTACGTCAAAACATGCATAAAAGTGTATATGATCTATGCATATCAGTTTGGCATGATAGATTAGGACACATAGGATAATAACGTATAAATCAATTGGCTAAAGAGGGTCTATTAGGCACTCGGGCTAAGATTCACTTGTCTATATGTGAGCATTGTCTTGCTGGAAAACCAACTAAGAAACCTTTTGGTAAGTCTAATAGAGTCGAGTCACCATTGCATTAATTCATTCGTGTGATCTAATGAATGTGAAGGCTAGACATGGAGCTTCTTGTTTCATTACATTTATTGTTGATTTCTTTCGTTTCGGTCATGTGTATTTGATTTCTCATAAATTTGAAGTATTGGATTGCTTCATTCTGTTGGGTTTTTCGGGCCGCGAAAACCGCTTTTTCGCGTCGCGGAAACCCCGAATCACCCTAGCCAACGGATCTCGTGCGAAGAAAAATTCGAAAACATACGAGTACGAGTTACAAAACTTCTAGATCTACATGATAAAGATCTTTACCATTGTTGCGTGCCCTTTTGCGTATCCCGCTCGTCCTAGGTATGCCGGATCTCGAAGTTGTCAATGTAGACAACTCTCTACACGTATCCACACGAACACACTAGGTGGAGGTGACCAAAAATCAAGGTGTGCTAGCACCTATGTGGTTCGGCCAAGGAAGGAGGAGAGGGAGAGCTTGAGAGGAAGAAGATGCAATAATACAACTTGAATGAAAAATGAATCCATTTCATTCAAAAATGTGGCCGGCCACTTCTCCATGTGTAACCCCAAATTAATTGCATTAATTGCAATTAATGTGAAGCCATTAAAGAGAATGACTTTGTAACTTCCATGAGGTGACACCCATGATGATGTGGAGTAACATCATTGGTCCACATCAATGCCAACTCACCAATGAGGTGGCATAAAGTCAAGTCAAACTTGACTTTTAATCTTCCTCTCAAGTCAAGTCAAACTTGACCAAATCTCTTCTATGGTTGATCGAATCCAACCATTTGATTCAAGCCAACTTAATATAATGAATCTAATTCATTTAATTAAATTGATTCAATGAGTCAAAATCTAAATTAGACTCATTGAACACATGAATCAACTTGAGTCGAACTCAAGTTAGCCCAATTAGGATTACTCTTAATCCAATTTAATTCATCAAATGAATCTAATCCTCTTGGTTCATCATATGAACCTAATCTCCATCTAATTGTCCTTAGTGTATGACCCTATAGGTTCTTGTAATGTTGGCAATGCCCCTAAACCCATTTAGAGCATAAGTAATGAGCGGTATCTAGCAACACATCATTACTACCCGAGTTACAAGAATGTCGAGATCCGACATCACCTTGTGACTACTAATCGTGACTCTCAAAATATGACAAATGTCCTTCTATCCTGACATCTAGATCGATCAACGCGTAGGCATGTATCATCCTCCCGACCAATCTAAATCTTGAACTCAAGTAGACTCACTAAATCAAATGAGCTCAATATCCTATATCGACTCATTTGGGCATGACTTCGTGGTCTCACTCTATCGAGAATACCGATGTCTCTCGTCATATAGGAGGATAGATCCCATCTACATCACATCCCTCTGCGTAATTTGTTATATACCCAATAATCGCCTTTATAGTTACGGGTGACGACGAAACCAAAGTACATAACCCCTTATGGGGATCCATGGTGACTTCGGTCCAAGGACTAGTAGTCATACTAATAGCTGAGAAAGTATATGACACTCATATAACGATCCACGATACTTTCTCACGGCGGGTCATTCAATATACATTCTCCAATGTATACCCACGTGTCAACTTGATATCTCTATATCCATGACTGAGATCAAGTCATCGAGTTGACTTACATGCTAGTCTTATCGCATTAACATTGTCACTGAATGTTCAGAATGATTAAGAGTAGTGTTCCTATATCATCTCACTATCGGTTCAACTAACCGATTAATATAGTGAGAACCATCTACTCGAGGACATTATTATACTTAGTTTATTGGCCACCAATAATCAAAATCCAAATGCCTTTATTTATATAGAATATGATACGATAAGTCCAAAATACAATCATGAATGATTGGCTCTAACTCTAGCTAACAATCTCCCACCAGCACTAATCAAACAGGCTCTAAGCCCAAATGACCTAGTGACCATCATGCTCTTCCCGCCAAAGTCTTGGTCAAGGATCTGCGATGTTAGCCTCAAGGTATCAAGAATCTTCACATCTCCTCTCTCACGATCTCTCGAATGAGATGGGCCAGTAGTATGTGTTTGGTCCGGTGTAGCGAGGTTCCTTCGTCTTATAGCTCCATCACATAGAGCTCAATGAGGTCAAGAATGCTAGAACCACCCCAAGTTCAGATGAACTTGCGGATCCAAATCGCCTCACGCCTCGACGCAAAGAATGATTTCGCAGAATCACCATCGTATCCTCGCTCGAACTCTTCCAATGACAACACCACTATTAATGCAAAATACGAACCCGATCACGATCTATAATCATCCTGGGTCTTGAAGCTAGCATTCAGTAACCCTTTACTAGCTCATCATCGCCTCCATATATCAAGAAATATTCTTTAGTCCTTCTCAAGTACTTAAGAATATTCTTAACCGCTATCCAATGACTTTCACCTGGATCTGCTCGTCATGCACAAAGCATACGAGACATCGGTCGAGTACATAAGATGGCGCATACGATCGATCCTACGGTCAAGCATAAAGGATCGATCCACGTGCGGTCTCTCCTCTCTAAGAGGGACCTTGAGTCTTCGAAGACTCACGCCGTGGGCGGAAATCCCTTCTTGGAGTTCTGCATGGCAAACCGAAGGAGTACTTGTCAATGTATGTACTCGACTTCAGCCAAACAATCTCTTAGATCTATCTCTATGGATCTGTATCCTAGAATACGGGATGCCTCACCTAAGTCCTTCATCGAGAAGCAACTCCTTAGTCGGTCCTTGACAGACGTGGATGTTCTTTCCAACGATGAGTAGCGTCATCCACATACAATACGAGGTAGACAACTATATCCCTACAACCTTCTTGAAGACCAAGGCTCGTCTTCGCTCTTGATGAAACCAAACTGTTTGATTGCATCATCGAATCGAAGATTCCGAGAAGCTTGCTTAGTCCATAAATGGACTTATGCAGATTCTACTAGTATGATGTGGATCTACAAAACCCTCGGGTTGTGTCACGTACACATCCTCAGCGTGTTTCATTCGAAACGCTTTGACATCCATTCGCCATATCTCATAGTAGGTCGCAATAGCAAGTACGATCCGAATGGACTTAAACATCGCATCGGAGAAAAGGTCTCATCATAGTCAATACCATGAATCGCTTGAAACCTTTAGCTACCAAGCGACCCTTATAAATAAGTCCATCCACGTCTTTCTCTTAAAGACCCACTGCACCCTATGGGTTTTACCCCTTCAGTGGATCAACCAAAGTCCAAACTTGGTTGGTGTACATGGATTCCATCTCGGATCTCATGGCCTCTAGCCATTTCTCTCATCACAGCTTCCGATGGGTGGTAGGCTCATCCTCTATGAGCACAACGTCATCGTGGTCGATAAGAGAAATGAGTATCTCTCGTGACGACGTACCCTATCGGACCTGCGAAGAGGAATATCTACTTGAACTCGTTGTTGTTCCTCAACTCTCTTTGTGGAACAACATCATCCACAACACTTTGTGGTTCGATTCAACTTCCATCAGTGCTATTGTTCGCATCTCGAACTTCTTCAAGATCGAACGCTCTCCACTAGTCTTTCTAAACAAAGTCCCTTTCTAAAGACCCCGATCTCGCCACAACCACCTCACCGATCGAATGTAAAGCAATATCCTTAATTTCCTTGGGATATCTAATGAAATAGACTTGTCGGATTGGGTCCTAATTTATGCGAGACTCGACGTCGACGTAAGCCTCACAACCCCAAATCCTCACGAAAGACACCGGCATCTCTCCCAGTCTATATCCTATATGGTGTCTTTATCACGGCCTTAGGAACACTGTTGAGTATAAAGGCTGCTGTGTTCAGAGCATAGCCCCAAAGGTACGTGGGAAGATCTGACTCATCATAGATCGCACCATATCTAATAAGTGGTACGATTCCTCCTTTCGGATACACCATTCCACTATGGTGTTCCAGAGGAGTGAGTGGGATAGAATCCCACACTCAGATAGATAGTAACTTACGGCTAAGGTATTCTCCACCTCGATCCGATCAAGTATCTTAATACTCTTGTCGTTGGTTCCGTACTTCATTCTTTGAACTTTTCAAAGGACTCGACTTACGTGTCATCAAGTACATATAATCATATCTAAAGTCATTAGTAAACGTGATGAAGTACCTATAACTCTCGCAGTGACATCGAAAGGGCCACATACATCACTACGAATGAGTCCTAACAAATCGATCGCTCTCTCGCTATGCCCATTAAAGGGGTTCTTGGTCATCTTGCCTCGTAGGCATGACTCACATATCTCGTATGATTCTAAATCAAATGAGTCCAGCAAACCATCCTTATGGTGGGATAGCGCTTGTCATTTATACGACCTAGCGATAGTGCCAGAGGTTCGTGTCATTTGACTTGAACCTCTTGGTATTTATGTTATAGATAGGCTCTCAAGATCTAGAATATAGTCTTATCGGAGGTGCACTACTGATAGAACATATCGTTTAAATAGATGGAACAACATTTGTTCTTTATTATAAACGAAAATCCTTTCTTGTCCAAACAAGAAACGAAATTATGTTCTTAGTCAAGGCACATAACAACAATCATCTAATTCTAGTACAAGCTCGGAGGGAAGAGATAGATGGTAAGTTCCTACAACAATAGAAGCAACCCGTGCTCCATTGCCTACTCGTAGGTCTATCTCACCCTTCGTCAATGCCCTGCTATTTCTCAGCACTTGTACAAATGTGCGAAGCACATCCGGGATCTAATACCCACGATGAAGAAATAGAGGTTGACTTCTATACATGTATACCCAAGTAGAAATCTTATTTCTCTTCTTCTTAAGATCTTCCGGTATTCTTTGAGTTCCTCTTCCAGTGCCTTACTTGTCCTTGATATAGGTGACAAAGATGTTCAACCATATCGTAGGCGCTCATCAACTCATGTTGCTTCAAGCTCGAGTTCGTGGTCATGAGCGTAAGACAGACACATCTAATCGCGCCATCTCGATGCTTCTTAAGCATCTCGCCCGCTGGCGGTGGCGTGAGGAGCCTCCGAATGGCTGCCCGAACGCATACCACGTCCCGAGTAAGAACTATTCTCATACTCCCGCAGTCCAGGAAATTTGCTCCGTTGAGCTTGTCCTTCTTAAGGACGAACGCAGAGAGAAGATGTTCGTGTTCGACGTCATGACAATTCTACAACAGAAATAAATGCGAAATAAGTATCATATTCTTAATCATTTAATTAGGCCTTTAACTAAATGATGCTCCCACCGAATTCTATAATTCACGGGACAAGATCCACATCATACTAACCTCGAGTTAGCTTTGGCTAATACGCCAAGACTTAGTATGATTGGTAGGTAACGATTACCAATTACATCTCTACGCAACTCTTGTTTATAGGATGAAATCGCATTTATATTAAAACTCGAGTTAGCTTTGGCTAAGCCCGAGAATTAATATAAATGTGATTTTTCCCTACCTTTTCAACCATTGGAAGAATGTACATAGTTGTACTCGATCCAACCGAGTAAACTAGGAATACTCAATCTAATTGAGTTTGTACTCGCCGATGCAGGGACCAAGATTGTCCCTCCGCACCCTACCAAGATAGTATGTGTTGCTCGGCTTTGGACAACATCATGCGATCGAGGTAGTGGTAGGTATCACGGCATGGTAGGCATTTTGAGTTGTCGTGATTTAGATCTAATCTAAATGATGTTGTATCATATACACGAAATAGATCTAATCTAATCTAATCGAAGGGTGCATCATGTGCACGATTTAGATCTAATCTAATCGCTAGGCACTAATTAACTACTTAATTAAACATGCATCACATACATATAAGTAATTAATTAAATTTTATGATTAGTCATGGCCCTACTACGATCTTCTCAAGCCAATGAGAAGATCGGATGGTCAACCTAAGGTCAACTTCTCAAGCGCCTTCCTTTTGACCACCTTGTGTTGCTCGCGCCTTCCTCGTAACTCCGTCTCGAGTGGACCTTCCACAGCTCCAAATTTGTACATTACAATTTTTGAAACTCGAGTTACATTCGAGTCTAAATCTAATTTACAACCAGAATAATAGAAAGGCACGACGCGCAGGTCGCGAAAATAAAATAAAAATAAAATACAAGCACTCACATCACATAACGGCACGCAGACCGTATTATGAATTACAACACAATTGTCCAATCGAATTGGGTCTTTGGGCCATGACTATCACAAAATTAATATATAATTCAAAATTATATATTTCTGTAATTTTTCTATAATTTTTCATAATTTTACAGATTTTATGAGTAAATTTTTCCCGTCGGTCCCGATTAGCGATTTCGGGCGCAATCGCGGAGCAAATCCCCTTGCGGGGTTAGGGGCAGTACCCCTACCCGCGATCTAACCATCGCGAGTTGCTCCTAAGCGATCCAAGAGCACCTTATCCCGCTGTCCCGCGGTCGAAACGATACCGCTCCTAGCTAACACATTCGTTATATGAACTAAGTTGAGAATCAAACGAAATGTAAAGTTAAGACTTTACGCATATAGTGTGGGAGGGGGGGGGGAATATTTGTTTGATATGTTCAAGACAATATGTAATGATAGAGGGATTATTAGACATCTGACAATCCTTGGAGCTCCATAACAAAATAGGATAGCTAAAAGAAGAAATAGGATTCTTTTTGAAATGGTTAAGTGTATGATGACGCAGGCCAATTTGCCAATCTCCTATTGGGGAGATGCATTATTAGCTGCAACCTATATACTTAACAAAGTATCTTCAAAATCAGTTCCATCTACCTCATATGAACAATGGAAAGACAGAAAATCAGATTGTAGTAATCTGAGACCTTGGGGGTTAGCTGCCTATGTTCATGATAGTTTTCACAAGTATGGAAAACTAGGACCTAAGGGTAAGAAATATATCTTTATTAGATATTCTGAGACCTCTAAAGGTTATGTTTTCATAGGTGAGTAAAAAGATGAAACCATCTCCGAAATATATTCGAGAGATGCGACTTTTCTCGAAACAGAGTTCTCAACAAGAGATAATGTTGATAAAAGTGTTCCTCTATTTGAGGAGGATGAGATATTATCAACAAGAGAGGTGTCAAAAAGGATGCCTGAGTCTAGTCAATCGAGTGGAAGTGATTTGCCAAGATAAAAGTGTTCCTCTATTTGAGGAGGATGAGATATTATCAACAAGAGAGGTGTCAAAAAGGATGCCTGAGTCTAGTCAACCGAGTGGAAGTGATTTGCCAAGTCATGAGTTGACTTCTTAACAGCCCAACTTACAAAGAAGTGTTCGTATAATCAAACCTAAAAAGAGATTTGATATTGAGAATGAGACATTGATGACACTCCTATGATGATGAACCTTAATCTATGGAGGAAGCATTGGGATGTAGAGTTAGTGAAAAGTGGAAAGCTGCAATGGTTGAAGAGATGGAGTCTATGAATCAAAATCATGTTTGGGACTTAGTCGATCTTTCTCTGGGCTGAAAGACTATTGGGAATAAGTGGATTCTCAAGATAAAGAGGAAAGCTAATGGATCGATTAACAGATACAAAGCTCGTTTGGTTGCAAAAGGATATTACTCAAATGGAGGGTATTGACTTTGAAGAGACATTTTCTCTCGTAGTGAAATTTGTGTCAATACGAGTTATTTTAGTCTTTGTGGCACATTATGACTTGGAATTATATCATATGGATGTAAAAACTGCTTTCTTTAACAATATACTTGACGAGGAAATCTATATGATTCAGCCAAAAGGTTTCATTACCGAAGGCCAAGAGAAGAAAGTATGTAGACATAAAAAATCTATATATAGGCAAAAACAAGCGTCAAGACAATGAAACATAAGCTTTAGCGGAGTCATTTTATCTTATGGTTTCGAGATGATCAATAAGGATCATTGCATTTTCCTGAAAAGGGAAAAAGGAAAGTATGTCATTTTATCATTATATGTTGATGATATGCTGATAACTGAAAATGACATAGGATATGTAAATGAAGTTAAGAAGTGACTATCATCATAATTTGATACAACGGATATGAGAGAAGCTAAGTACATCTTAGGGATGAAAATCATTAGAGATCATTCTAAAAGACTTTTGAATCTGTTACAAGAGTCTTATATAAATAAGATGTTATATCATTTCAGCATGTCTAATTGCAACGTAATATATACACATATTGTGAAAGGTACTGTTTTGAGCAAGAGTATGAGTCCCAAAACTCATGAGAAAATAGCTGAGATGAACAAAAAATCATATGTCAGTGCTATTGGTAATTTGATGTGTATACGTTCCGATATCAGCTATGTTGTTGGCTTAACCAAGATACTGGAAGGAGGTGAAAAGGATATTCGGATATCTGAAAGCGATAACAGATTATTGTCTTTGTTTTCAAGGATCAAATAACAGTCTGAAAGGCTATTCAGATGTAGATTGGGTTGGGGATGATAGAAAATTCACATCAAGCTATGCGTTCTTGTTGAATGGTAGCGTCATCTCATGGAGCAGTAAGAAACAGGCTTGTGTAGCTTTGTCAACTATGGAAGCTAAATATGTGGCATGTTTAGTGGCTGTGCAAGAAGCAGTCTGGTTAAGAAGGTTCCTGAAGCATATGAAGATTGCTGAGGACAGATTTGTGAAGCATTTGAAAATTGTTGAGGACTAGAAGTCCATTTACAATGTCCTGTGACAGTTAAGCTGCAATAACTTTCACAGCAAAGGTAAACATATAGAAATTAAGTATAATTTTGTAAAGAATATTGTGGCTAAAAGGAAGGCAATTCTTGAGTATGCCCCTACACTTGTAGATCCTTTTACTAAGCCAATGACTAGAGAGTCACTTAGAGAACATGTAAAGTCTTTAAGACTTTGTAGAATGTAACAATATTGACAATCAGATATTGTGATTTGATTGTGTGATTTGCCATAATTTATTTATTGTATATGTTGTTTTTATTATATTCATATAAGATCTCAGTGAACATGTTGGCAGGTTGAGATTGGTCCACTCACATGGACAATTATCTTTGTTTGTAAGTACAAATAAAGGTAAAACTGTCACTTATGGGACATCTTACTTAGAACAGAGACATATTCATAAATTAAGGTCGTCTTGATAATTGTGTCAAGATAAGATTAGTTATGTATTAATAATGATCGAAGTAAATGAACCCACCATTTACTAAACGTGTTGGAAGTCAGATTTGAATTCATGAGTTGAATTTAGGATTAAACATTAGGTATGTCTAGATCAAAATCCGTATGATGTTAAATTTGAGGAAAGCTTACTCTCTTTTTTATAAAGAGGATAATTTCGTAGCATGTGATTCATACCACATGTGCTATTGCGACAATAAGGGTAGTAGGAGAATGGATCTCTGCTTCTCCACTATGTAAGACCCTTGAGATTATAAATTAATCTCAGTTTTGCCCTAAGTGACTATTTAGTTGTTTACTTAAAGTTTTATTAGTGACTGCAACTTTAGTATGTTTCTAGCTATGGATGATTCGGTCTATGGAGCATAACTAGGAAAGCGACGGCTTAGAATGAATATATTCTAGCTAAAAAGGAAGATTAAATAGATTTACATCTTTTGATGTTATTCACTAGTCGATCCATTTTTGTTATGTATAGAAATGATTGTGAATATTGAATATGGAGCATGCTCTTGACATAATAGTCATTATGAGGGATTAAAGATGCTATTGATGTAAATAAAGATTTTTTAATCTGGATAAATAGTAAGATATGGATATCTCCAAGATAATGGTTGTGCCAGAGATTGGATGTTTCTTAGATAATGGATATGTACCACCAAGAGAGAGACTATTCACTCGGAGAGCAGCTATGTAAGATGCAACAATCTTTTTAACGACTATCGCTCAGTGTGCTGCCGCACGAACCATTTTCTCTAAGTATGAATTGGATGTTCTGATTTAGTCTTTGTGAGTAAACTCTTATATAGTTTGACTTATTTAGTCTTTGTGACTAACTAGTCTTAGTGGTTTGACTTGGACGAGTGGGAGATGTTGGATGGGGTAGAAGTTACAAAAACTGCCTATATACGTCACTTGTATATAGCCCACATACCTCACTTGTTTCTAGGGAGAGATTGTGTCCAAGTGGAAGAAATGAGAAGTAGAAATCTGATCTTGCTTATCGTCAAAAGAGGAACATTCAAGGAGACTATTGGGATTTGGTTTGTGACCATTGAAGAGCTCTTCATTTTGTAATTGCTCTTCCGACGGCGAACACGAAAGTTTTACGGTTTTCGTATTTTAGTATTTCATGCATTTCAATTCCTTCATGAAGCCTTGATCACACAAAAAAAAACCCTTGAAAGAGTTCTTGTTAAATTAAATTGAAAGGATAACCATAGAGGATGATGATCACTATCTCCAGACCACTTTCGAAAAGCTATAAATAAGATCTCCAATGAATACTTATGGACCATATTTGTCAAGATTTAGAATTTCTGTTGAGCGGAGAACCAGTGATTACAAGAGAAAGGCCGTTATGTGGCACAGGCACAGGGAAACAATGCTCATGCTGGGGCTGAGATATCAAGGAGGAAAGCTTGCTGAAAAAAATATAGTTTGAAGTGGCGTACAGGGGCAGGAAAAGTGGCATGGAGAAAGGGAGAGGTTGTACTGCTATTATTACCCAATTCACAATGCTCCTCACACTAGAAAAACCAGAACTGATGAAATGAACTGTGTGATCCAAGTGAAGAATAACGTAGTATTGTTCAATGAAAAGAATACTACTTACATTATATATAGGACCATAAACCATAACTTGGTTAAAAAACATCTCATTTAGGACTAAACTATATATTGTAACAGTTTCCACTTCCCAACAAAGAATCTAAGTTTTATTCTCTTACTAGTTTCCACTTTCCAACAAGAATCTATGTTGTTTTTTTCTTCTAATCACTATATTGACAATGATATTATCTGCTATTAAATTTCTTGAAATATCTTTGAAGGTTGAATTGTAATAAAATTTGCACTACTTGAGACTCTTTAAACCCCCGTTAATTGAACCCTAGCTGAAAGCTAAGGATTTTCTGAAGCCATATATTTTGGTTCATCTATTCTACTTAGCAATTGAAGGGGAGCCTTGACGTAATGGTAAAGTTGTTGTCATGTGACCAAAAGGTCACGGGTTCGAATTCTAGAAACAGTCTCTTGTAAAAAGTAGGGTGAGACTGCGTACAATGGATCCTTCCCCGGGACCCCACATGGCGGGAGCTTCGTGCACCGGGTTGCCCTTTATTCTACTTGGCAATTGAAACTCTCTTGTATAATTTTTTTTAGAAATTTTGCTTCTGGATAATATTTCTGGATAATAATTTTTTTTAGAAATTTTGCTTCTGGATAATATTTCTCCCTTTATTCTACACTCCTAATCAAGGTTTAAAATCTTCACCCGTGCTGAGGTTTCGGTCCCAGACCGGAACGATACGGTTTCGGTATCGTATTGTGCCGTGCCGATATGGTTTTGGTATTTTTTATTTATATATAGTAATTATTAGATAAATATATTTATTGTGTATAATTTAAAAATAAGTTATATATTGATTTTATATAAGTTCACCATTATTAAACAACTTCATATTGTTAGAAAAAATAATTAAATATAGTTTTTTTAAAAAAAAATTATCTATCAATAACTAAAATTAAAATTGATACATCATAATATTATAATATGTTATATTACTAATACTAAAAGGAGTGACGTGAATCAAATTCAAGGGTTCTTGTCATATTTTGCTTAAATAACCTTTATAGTTCTTCAATCTCCAGATTAAATAATTATAATTATATAAATTAATACAAAATACTATTTTATATATAATCAGATAAATTAACTATTTATTTATTTAATAATTTAAATAATATAAATTTGAAATAGTAAAAAAATTTAGAATATCAATTAAACATTAAAATAGTAAAAAAATACAAAATAATTAAACAATATATAAGAATATAAATTTGATTTATTAGAATTTTTATAATTTTTTTAGAATTTTAAAATAAAATTTAAAACAGTACAAATAATTTCAGAATATTATTTAATAAAATTTATTAATTTTTTAAAAAATTTAAATATATTTTTTATATTTTATTAGGATAATTTAATTAAGGTTTATGAAAGTCTCTTTAAAATATCACAGTTAGGTGGGAATTGTTTGATTTAATTAGGGTTAATTTTCTACAGTAACGCCACACCCATGACACGCGCACCCGCGACTACGACGCATCGACTACCGCGACGCGCTCGCGACCTGCGGATGCCTCCGACTGAGCCGGAAGAGTCCGGCGACATCTCCGGCGGCACCGAAGGTGTCCCGCGACTCTTTCGGCGCCACTGGAAGCGTCCAACAATGCTCTCGGTGCTGCCAGAAATGTCACGTCGCGACGCCTCCGGTGCCTGCGACGATGAAATCGTCGCAGGCCTGGTGCCGGTTTCAGTGTGCGTGCGGAATGGTAAGTTTCGCCCGTTCCGCCGGCAGAGAACGAAATTTTGAGCCGTGCTCCTAACAGATAATTACTCAGTTTTAGTTTACTAAACACCATATGATTGGGATTCATTTGAGCTTTATTTACCTTAGACATTTATGTGTCTTTCATCAAATACCATCCTATACTATTTTAGTGTGTTATATATACACAGTTCTGATACGTTGCACACCCCGAGTCCAGGTGACGACTGAGTGGGATTCCAAGCACTCGGATCACTTCTGGCCCCGAGTGCTCGAAATTGACTCGGGGTAGCTGTTCAGTCATCTAATTGAGAGTCTTGTTGTTTATATATGACTGCTCTTTTATAAGCATTATCCCACACATGATCAAGGACTATTTTTCAAAATTTTCCATTTTCTTTCTATCAGTAAGTTTTCTTTTATGGTTATAAAGTTGTAACATTTCCTTCTGGAGGATCATTTTTGCTCTAGACAACAATAAGTCAGCTACCATGCCATTGTCTTCTTTTATGAACTGCATATGCACTAGAATAATTTTCATGTCAGAAAACAAATACAGATTGGAAGTTTAATTGTTACCCAAAGCTTAACATTATTGTTTATTAAAACAGGTCAAGGAGGATATTTGGATTCTCTGTGTCTCTCATTCTCATCAACCTTGCTTCTATTATGGAGCGTGCCGATGAGAGTCTATTACCAGCAGTTTATAAAGAAGTTAGTCAGGCCTTCAATGCTGGTCCTATTGAGCTCGGATACCTTACTTTCATACTAAAGTTTGTTCAGTCAATAGCATGTCCTGTGGCAGGCGTGCTAGTCCTTTATCATGACCGCCCTGTTGTTTTGGCAATGGGTACTGCCTTCTGGGCTTTGTCCACAGCTGCAGTTGGTTTGAGCCAGCGTTTTGAGCAGGCTGCATTTTGGAGGGCAATAAATGGGTTTGGGTTGGCCATTGTCATACCTGCACTGCAATCATTCATCGCAGATAGTTATATGGACGGTGTGCGTGGTACTGGATTTGGCTTGTTAAGCCTTGTAGGTGCAGTAGGGGGTATCGGAGGTGGTGTTCTGGCTACAATTATGGCTGGACACGAGTATTGGGGAATACCAGGATGGCGTTTTGCTTTCATCATGATGGCATCAGTGAGCTTGCTGATTGGAGCTCTGGTATATCTGTTTGTTGTTGAACCTAGGAAAGATCCTTTGGCTGCTCATGGTGCTGATGATGACACTGAAAGGTAAGATACAATTTTGACCTATTCAGTTTCATCAGTCTGCTTTTCTAATTCTTCTTGATTCTTTCTGCATTTTCTCAGTTCCCAGTTGGCCATTGTTGCTTGATAAAATCCAAGTAATCCTTCATTTAACTTGGAACTCGTAAGGTGTTCTGCAAAGTTTCACTAATTAATTTTTGATTCTTGTTAAGACCTAGCATGGAATGATAACTTTTGAATTCAACGATATGAACTGCCTACCGTGAACTAAGCTAATTCATTTTGATCCTTTCAGTCCTAGTTTTTTATAATAAAAAAGCTGACAAGTAATTTAGAAAAATGTTATTGCGAGGTGAAACCTCAGGAGGCCATTTTTATGCAAATTGACTGAGACTCTGGATCATTGAGGCACTGTCAGATTTGAGAACGGCGCCTACACGGTTTTGCTATTACTAAAAAATCCATAGCTTGACGGGAAATCTTTTTGAGTTCTATATAAGGCTTTAAAGCTTTTTCGTACTCATCATCAAAAACCCAATTATCATTGACAATGGATCTACTTTTCTTCATAGGGTTAATTTCTATTGCAATCTTACCTTCATACTCATATCTCCGGATTCAGTTTCTGATTCCGGAAGGACATTTGGTTTAGTTCTTTTGCTTGACATCCAAATTTACAGTTATAATATTTGACTAAATATGCATCAAGACTTAGGAACGGATATAGATGGATAGATCATGCCGACAACATTTCCAACTTTTGCTTACGCTTCTATTTATGCAAATTGTGTTTCAACCAAAAAATTTAAGAAATCTTCTTTGTTCTAATGCCTAATTCCTGAGACGTGCTGATGGTGCTTATTGTAGCATGGATTCTTGATTACTGTATCGACCGAGTGATTATCTTCGATGCTGCATAAGAAAATGTCAGCTTTCTCTGCTAGTTTGCAAATTAACTTACTAAAAAATGCATATTTTCCAGGGCCATCCTGGTTCCGAAAGGTACCGTAACTGTATCTTCGATCTGGAGTAATTCCTGGTTAGCAATGAAATCTGTGATGAGAGTGCATACATTTCAGATCATTGTCCTTCAAGGCATTGTTGGTTCATTACCATGGACAGCCATGGTTTTCTTCACAATGTGGTTTGAATTGATAGGTACGATCGAGCAGAATACAGTGCACTAGAATCCTTCAGAATTCTAACAAATTATCTGATCTTCACTTATGAATTCTCTGTTCACATGATACTTTTTTTTTAATCTTATCTTGAAGGATTCGACAATAACAGCTCAGCTGCGTTAAACAGCTTTTTCGCCGTCGGATGTGCTTTGGGTTCCTTCCTAGGGGGATACATAGCTGACAGCATCTCCAAGTACTACCCTGACTCGGGCCGAGTTATGTGCGCTCAATTCAGTGCCTTCATGGGCATTCCTTTTTCTTGGATTCTTCTTACTCGAATCGAGCAGTCTGTAGAAAACTGGAATGCTTTTGCCGTCACACTGTTCTTCATGGGCTTATGCATTAGCTGGTGTGCCTCTTGCGCCAACAACCCCATGTTTGCAGAGGTTGTCCCACCCAAGCACCGCACAATGATTTATGCATTTGATCGAGCATTCGAGGGATCGTTCGCCTCATTTGCAGCACCAGCAGTAGGTTACCTTACCGAGAAGATTTATGGTTATGATCCAAAATCATTCGAGACATCAGGCGGCTCCGCTCAAGGTGCATTAGCACTATCAAAGGGTCTTCTGGTGATGACTATCATTCCTTTCGGCTTGTGTAGCTTATTTTACAGCCCCCTCTATGTGATATTTAAGCTCGATCGGGATCGCGCTAAGGTGGCCTGTTCAAAGGAGCTAGAAATGATCTCGTAGAAAGACAGTAGCAACTTCGCGAGCTTAGTGTAGATGATGATTTAGTCGAATGCACTGGAAATCTTTCATTTATATGACACGTTTGTAATAAGTTCGAAGTTTTGACCCCCTTTCATTTGTATTTATCTCATCTTAACCATTCTAGTTCACTTAAATGTTAAATTAGTAAAATGCATGAGTAAATTATAAGGACTAAATTGAAATTAGTAAATTACAAGGGTCAAAAAGAGACAAATGAAATTAAATAAGTATCTTCTTAAATATCAAACAAACCACCTAGCTCGAACTGGACACTGTCCAAATCATGACTTGAAATATTCATAATTATGGGAATTTTTCAAGAGCTCTTATGATCTCTTAACTATAAAAAAAAAGAAAAAAATTCTCGACAACTTATTTGATTCCATTTTTTTAATAAAATATTATAAAAACATTTTAATAAAAAATAAATTGAAAGAGCGGCTCCATAAACAAATCAAAAGAGCTCCCTCCCCTTGGCCACGTATGTGCCGTTAGCCCGATTTAGGCATCTAAGTGAATTGTAATATATCAAATTACGAAGCTAAAATTTAAAAATAGAGAAAATTGTGGGGGTGTAAAAGTAAAACTTTTTTGGGACACTTTTATTTAATTTTGTTTTGGCGCGCTTACGATTTTGGCGCGCCGAAAACCCTAATCCTTTCCCATTCCTCCCGATCGAACGGGAACGCTAAATCTCAGACGCCCGTCGCTGCCTCCGCCCATCCCAACCTCATCCTTTGCTGAAGAAGAACAAAGATGTTCTACTCTCACTCGTTGCTGGCGAAGAAGAGTCCTCTTGGAATGGTGTGGATTGCTGCCCACCTACAGAAGATGAAGAAGACTCAGGTTGACGGGGTCGACATCCGGTCTTCTGCAGGTTCATCTCCATGTCATTCCATCCTCTAAGATTTTTATCGTCATCGGACCCCGTACGGCTCTCCTTCTCGATTGTTTAGGTTAGATTTGGTTGTTTAGTCTCGATGGGTTTCTTCGAATCTACATCTTTTGGATGTCTATTACGGAGTTTCCTTTCGCGGTCGCTGCCCATTCGACGCCTGTCGAGTTGAATAAATGAATCCTTAAATAACAAGAATCTTTTGCGGTCATTATTATTTTTTTTTGTTCTTATATACAATGGAAAAATTATATTTTTATGTGTGTTTTGGTTAGATTTCACTGAAGCTGAGTTCTTTATTTACAATATCGTCAAAAAAATGTCTGTATGGATAAATGACCCTGCTGCTGTCTCGAGAGCAGGTTTAAGGTGTATGATTCACGCTCTATGTTTTCTTTTAATTTGATGGAATGTTTACGTTGGATCAGAAATGTATGTTTGAGTTGGTTATAACGTGGTATTTGATGAAGGATTCATTGGTTTTACTTTCTTTTTACTGATTCTTTTTCTTTGTTTTTTTTTTAAAAAAAAACATTGTTGTAAAATTTTGCTTCAGGAAAAGATTGTCATTTTCCTTCAATAGGATGGCCTGATCTTATACTTCAGTTTTGTGATGCTTATTTTTAACTTGTTGTGTGCTTTGGTAGAGGAGATTATGTATCCACGAGCTCCAATTGCTCTGAGACTGTCAGGGCATCTTCTGGTTGGCCTTGTCAGAATATACTCGTGGAAGGTGAATTATTTGTTCCAGGACTGTAACAGAATGTTGACTAATATAAGGGTGACCGTTGCTTCGATACAAGTCAATTTACCAGCAAATGCAGATAAAGCTCCATTTGAGTCTATAACATTACCTGAGACATTTGACCTTGATGCATTGGAGTTGGATGATTCAATCAATCCTACTGAGTATGTAATTTTTCACATTAGATTGTATAGGGAATTCAAGTGGTTGTTAGCTCTTTATAATTGTTTACCTTGTTCCCATATTTTGATACAGTGGCCTAGACAATCACCAAAAAGATTATGAGCAAATAACTTTGGCAGGTCAGTAAATTTTTTTGATTTAAAAAAAGGTGATGTGTGAGATAGGAGTTTGCTAACAATGGCTTTATTATACTAGGTGAAGCTTCAGTAGGGCAAGATCAATATGTAGCTTTCTTCATTGATAAGGTCTCAAATATCTTATGTTTTACATGTATCAATATTTTTATAATTCCAGTAATCTAAATATTTAAGCTTTTATATGGATTCCATGACTTAGGATAACAGCACAAACTCATCAATACAGCCAGAAATTAGAAATGATGCTGAGCCCATGGAAGAAGAGTAAGGCCTTATGTCAAGTTTCTTACTGAAACACTTTAGTGCACTTCTTCTAATAGTACACTTTGATGCAGTGTATTGCCGCCATTTGATGGTGGTCTGGATGCTATTGTCAGCCCAGCTCTAAATTCTGCATCTTTTGATGGCCCTGTTTCAAATAATCACGGCAATGATTCTTTTCAAACTTTTGATGTGAACAATAATATTCAAGAATTTCAAGAAATTGAGGTTATGCGTCAAAATAACTTGGAGCCTGAGAACCAGTTAGAGTTGGATAATACTAGTAATGGTGTTGAATTACATGATCATTCTACATCAGTAGCAAAGAGAAAGCATAGTCTTGATCCAATACTTGAAGATATTTTGGTTTCTGGAGAGGAACCTTTGCCTTCAACATCTCATGCCAAATCACCAATGTCTACATTTGATTCCAACATTGCTAACAGGGAGATATCTTCTGGTTAGATTTTTTTTATTTTCTGATATATATTTTCCAATTATTTCAGGGTTGATCAACTTAAAAATGAGTCATTTTCATCAATGTATGATAGTATTATCTGTGATTCATCTTATTCTTTATGTTTGTTGGCTGTTTGGTAGGTCAAGTCTTGCCTTACTTGGAGCTGGAGCTTCAACCTTCACCTCCTGTCAGAGAACTCAAACGAAAGAGAAGAATGAAAATACATTCATATGATGAGAAAATTGTATTGGCAAATGCGTAAGTATCACTAAATTTTTTTACAGAAGAACTTTTGTGGTTTGATCGTTGTATCAACTAACTAATCTAACTTAATCACTGTCACTTGATAAACAAATTTTCCATTAGGGCAATGCTACAAGAAAGTTAACTTTGTGGATTTTTTAATTCTACTAAAAATTATAAATTTAGATGTTTTCTCTTCTCTTTAATATGAGGATCATGTTGCATGAAATTGTGCTACAAAGATTAATTATCTTAAATTTTTCTTCCAGATTCCACTTTTTGAAGATATTTATGTTACTTGTGACAATTTGGTTTTATACATCATACAATCTGTTTTTTTAGGGATATGAAAAAACAACTTGAAGACACTACTAAATTTGTTTGCAAGAGGAGGAAGCTTCCATGTTCAGCGCTATATCTTTATAAGTACCATAGTAACCGCCTCAATGATAAAGTATTACATGAACCATTGTTATCCGGTTAGTTTTTTGGTTGTTGTCATTTTTACAATTTTGAGTTATAATATGATCCTTAGTTGAAGTCAAACATATATGCAGGGATGTGTAGTTATCTCCAGGAGGTTTTTTCTAGATCCTTTCCTCTTCACAGCAACAATTCTAGCCATATGGAAGTTTCATCAGAGCTTGCAAATGAATTATCTCATGTTACCTCAAAGGATCTGCAAAAAGAGCCTGAGCAACAAAATAATTTGGATGGGGAGATTGAGCGACATTGTGACAGAAATATGGAACCAGAACAACAGGACAAGATGAATGCAATACCTGAGAATTCTCGATTTGATATGCATACTGATATTGAACCAGAACAACAGGTTGAGTTGAATCTAATACCTGAGAATCCTCGATTTGATATGCATACTGGAGCAACTATAAATGAAACAATACAATCACCCTATGGAGGAGTAGATATGACTCCCTTTAACACCACAATAGAAGGTTCAACTCGTGACTTTGATAAGACTTTTGATACAGAGATATTGCCCACAGTTGAAAGTTTTGCTAGGACTGAAGCAACTAGTTATGCAACTGGTGCTAGTTTATTCTCTTTGGAGGAGGAACCACTTCAAAATAGCATGCCCACAATTCCAAGTGTGTTGCTATCTGGAGAGGAAGTAAGTTCCGTAGTAGAAGGATATCAATGACACTACTTTCCATGTTTTACTTTTCTTAAGATTGTTGCTAATAAGCACCTCTATATACCTTGTCTTGAATCTTTGATCTTGATTTGTTTAGGATTTTGATTTTCTTGATGCAAGTATCCAATCATCAGGTAAGATAAGTATGTTTTTTCCCTTTGCGTTCTTTGTTACACAGAAGTTCAAATCTTAAAATAGTTTTCCTCATGCAGGTTATAAAGAAAATGAAGCTGGAACTTTATCGGCGCGGACTAGGTAAGAGAAATTTGATTTATACTATGTATATTTTCTTTATTAAAACAAATGGAAAAGCAATGCTTATGTTATTAAAGTTTCTTCATGGTGTAGGGCTGTGGCACAATTTCTTAAAAATCAATCACCATCTCAGAGTCAAGATAAAGAACATGGAGTTTTAAGTTTAAATGATATCTTAGAAGGAAAAACAAGAAGACGATGCGCGCAAATGTTCTTTGAAAGTTTGGTAATTATATATTCTGAGAGCATTTTTTCTTTTTCATTAACATGATTCAAGAACATTGTTAATTCTTCCATTAGAGTATAAGATATAGCCTTTTAGTGATGAAGTTACCCGGGTTAAAGGAGGCCATGATGACTAACTATTTTCATAGTTAATGTTACCTTCTAAAACATTCTCTTTCAAATATCACATTGGCAAAAACAATCTAGTATCATCTCCTGATTGACAAGGTTAGTTTTTTATGGAGAGCGCATGGGATGTAATTTCTTAAGAAGGGATCTTTGGATTAGTATACCCCTTACCAGTTTTTCTTTCAAGCTATAAGTATTCTATATCTTTGTTTTTAATGTGGTTTATGTTGGGATTGCAAGGTTGCAAACAAAATCCTACATTAAATTCTTTCGGTTCCAATAGTTTCTACTTGTTTTACTTATAAGAAGTGCTTAGCCATTTTAAGTGTTTAATCTTTGTTTCAGTAATTAATTCTTTAACTCAATTTATTAGGCGCAAGTATAAATTTCTACCTTAAGTGCGTTTGATAGTTGCATATTGGTTCATTGGAAAATAAAACTAATCATTGTTGTTCAAACACAGATCCATTCTCACATAATTCAGTGGATTCATTGACCACATGACTTGATATGTTTTCATCTATTTATGTCTATTGCGTTCTATCAATGAGTGAGATGGACATCCAACAAGTTAAAAGTGTATATTAGTGATATTGTTTAGTGTGGGTTCCATATACTCTTATTCATCACAGTTCTGATTGCAATAACTAGCAGTGGTTTCATATACTGACCATACTTTATTATAGTATTCAAATTCATGACCAGAAAAAAAAAATGAACATCCTTAGATCAGTTCAGATATGATCAATGTGTTCCATAACCTTATTCTTTCATCTTTGTGCTTATTCTGAGATCTCTGTCGGTAGGTTTTAAAGACTTATGGGTTCGTAGATGTACAACAAGAAGAGGCATATGGCGATATTGTCATTTCTCCAACACCTGCACTTTTTGCTACCAAGTTTTGAGGCAATATCTTCGATGCCAACTTATCTGTATATAGAGGTTAAAACTCTACCCAGCCTGATACTAAACTATTACTTTCAACATTTGTGCTATCCATTTTTTGGTCTTGTTCTCTGCTTCTGGTCGTTCAGTGTACTGTATGTCGACGGTATTCTTGGAAGGGATGAAGGGGATACCTCTAAGAAGGATATCTATTGGGTTATAAAGGAACTACTTGTTACATGATGTGTTCTCAAAATATGGAAGGGCATGCTTGTTGATATTCTGATACTTGTATATGTAATTCAATGCCCTAATGCTCTAAGTTCGTTGTATTCATAGTTATAACCAGATGATCAACAAGATGATCAAAGTAAGTTTATGGTGTATCTTTTTGTTGTTGAAACTTGTTTTAAATCATGTTCAGTTTCAATTTCTAAAATATGATGAGCTCTGGTATGCCATTGGTCATTAAAGACTGATCAAACTATAACTCATCCAATTTGCATGGCTTCCTAACTTAACTTGCTCAACTCCATAAATAAAATCTAAAATATTTTAGTTCATTAAAGGCCCTCTGAGTCATCCAACAAACAGTTTTTGTGAAATTTAAATTCTGTTTGACGTCACATTAGTTTGGGTTGGGCACACATTATTCATGCAGCACATAGTCCTATCTCATCGAATATATTCTTAATTAAATTAGGGGTCGTGATGGATGACAAAGAGTTGTCTTTTCCAAACTTGAGAACCTACAATTTTGATAAACCTTTTTTTTAATGAATTTGATTATGTAACTCATACATATTCTATGAAATTTTAAGTTACTAATTCACTTAAAAATAAAATCTACCTCTCTTTCATGCATTATGCATGATTTAGTGGCTCTTATAAATCAATTTTGATTAAATTTGAGTAATTTTAACTCCAACAATAACATTCAAATTTTATCATACTAGGTGAAATCGATTATATAGATTTTTTTATGTCATTAAATTTTATCTCTTAGTATATTATTATTTATATTTAAATAAATTTTATTTTATTTTATTATTACTAATCCAGTCTTTTTTATTTGATACGAATATTTGTTATAGTTTCACATTATCTAACTGTAATATTTATTAGTCATCTAAGTATATATTATACTATCTTAAAGGTGTCTTCTGAATTTTTTTCAACATATATGTATCATCTTTAACAAAATTGATAAATAGGTTTTTTACATAATAATATCTTCTTTGGTTAGAATCAAAATTATGAATTGGAGTATGAATAAGAAAAAGAGAAAACTGACCCCAACAAATAAGGGAGAGGATTTATACTATGATATAGTTTGGACTCCTAGAAAATGATGCCTTTGGATCAATGTATTTGGAGCAAAAGTTGATATTGCTCATCCCAAGTAACTCACTATCGTCAGTCCCATGGTAAAATACAGACAGATAAATCCTAAGAGTATTTGTCCTAACACAACGACACTTTATATGGGGGAGGTTATTAGACACTCAATATGTATTTTGTACTTGTTGAAAATTAACCTTAAAACCTATTAGAATAAACATTCATACAAATATTAATTACGTCAATGGCCAACCCGTGAGGGCTGGATCAATCTATTTAATGGTATAGAAAGACCTCATTAAATTAGAATTTTCCTATGGAACAGGATCATTTTGAGGTGAGAGAGGATGAGCTTGCCATGCAATGTCGAACACAAGATAAATTTTTAAAGGACACAACTTTGTTTTGGATAAGTCAATTCATTTATAATCTTGTACATCTGTGTTTTTTTCTTCTTAAACATCACTCCTCTATAGTTTCATGTATGATAATTTTGTTCGTGTTGATTCTGAGATAGATTAGTGAAGGGGCTGGGAATGAATTTACTTAGTAATTATGGTCATAGCTACTTGATAATATTAAAATAAAGGTTTTTTTGAGCTAGCAAATATAATAGGGCGTTTTAATATTTTTTAAAAAATAAATATTGTTTCTAGAAAAGAATAACGGCGGCCAACGGGGTGTTTATTTTTTCATTAAAAAAAATCCACTCAATAAAAGCAAACCAAGGACGTCCTCATCCAATCTCTTGGCTTCCTCTGTTTTCCTCTTCAACCACCCGCCGGTGCAATTTAACTGCCACAACTCTAACGTCCTCGCTCGATCTCTCGGAACTCATCGGCGTCCATGGATCACGGTGGCGGCGGAATGGGCGGCGGCGGGATGACCATGAACAGCACCACGACGCACTACACGGCCATGACCTTCTTCTGGGGGAAGAACTCCGAGATCCTGTTCGCCGGCTGGCCCGGCACGCACGGCGGCATGTACGCCCTCGCGCTCATCACCGTCTTCCTCCTCGGCCTCCTTGTCGAGTGGCTCGACACCCTCCGCCTCTTCCACCCTCCGCCGGCCGGAAAAGTATGCGGCGGCGGCGGCGGCGGCGTCACGGCGGGGCTCGGCCACACCATCCTCCACGCCCTCCGCGTCGGCACCGCCTACCTCCTCATGCTCGCCGTCATGTCCTTCAACGGCGGAGTCTTCATCGTCGCCGTCACTGGCCGCGCCCTCGGGTTCCTGCTTTTCACCCGCCCGGCGCTTCTGAAGGAAGCAACGGATTGTTGTCCATGAAGACGGCGGGAGTCCAACGGTTTTAACTACTTCCGGTTGATATGATGCGACGCTTAATTACAAGTAAATAAGGTCTTATTGATCAATTAATGCGTGTCACTTGTTTAATCCAAAATTTTAATTATTTAAAGCTTGGCGTGTTTAATGAAAACTTTACGATCACAATGTTGTCGTGAGATTGTAAGTGTTTTTATCCTGAAATTAAGATTGCAATCTCTTTGTTCTTTTTGATTGTTTCGCTTTTTTTTCTTTCAAATAAAAAAAGCTTTTTAAAAATTATTTCATGAATTTATGAGAAAATAATTAGTTGTCTTCGAAGCTTGATCGTAATAGTATATCTAAACTTCATAATATATTCTAATCATATTGGAGTTTAAACCGAGTTTAATCATAATTAACAGATTTAATGGTACATTAACAGCTCTAATTAAAGTTTAAACCGAGATCATGTTCATATTCATAATGTCCAGAAGTCCTCTCCTTGGTCATCGCTCATCAGTTTGAAAACCCAGAAAGTCAACTACAATCTCAAAAAAGTCAACTCTAATTTTGTACTACCCATTGACGAATAGTGAAGTACAAGACATCAACTCCATATCTCTTAGAGCATCCACAACGCGACGTTTAACGTCGCGTTATAATGTTACTATACATTAACGGTGCGTTGTGGACGCTGACATGGTGTTAAAACACTTGTTCATGGGGTGGGCCAGGGCGGGCCCATCCCATGTGCAAACTTTTTTTTTTTAAGCCAGGGATCACGTTTTTTAGTTTTTAATTTTTTTAAAAATGTAACACTTTTTTAAAAATGTTTATTTTTACACCACGATTCTTTTAAATAACAGATTTTTTAAATATAAATTTTTAAATTAAAAATTAAATAACGGCTAGTTATTTAACGGTTACTTTTTAACGACTAGTTAATAGCTAATTCAAAATTTCATCTATAAATAACCATCAATATGCACACATATTTTCATTCCAACTCACTACTCTTTCAATTCTACTCTCTAAATTCTCTCCCCATATATTTTTTTCAAGTTCCTACCATCTTATTTTCTATCCGAGATGGATGAAAATAATAGGGCATTTTTTACAAATTTCTTGAATTCAACAAACAACTCGCAAGAATATTCATCTTCCCCAAATCCACAAATTTCATCAAATTATCTATACCCACATTCATTTCCCAATATGTCATTTCCTCCATAAAATCTTCAAAATTTCTAAGATTTTGGAAATTCTATGAATCATCTGAATTATGGCCCTCGAGGTCCATATCAACCGCTTCCAGCCGAATATTGGTAAAACATGAGTCATCCGTATTTCACGCCGTCGGCTGTTCATGGATATGGTACCCCGCACACAACTGGTATGTCTTTCACTCCTTCGATGTCGAATGAACCTGCAACTCTGATTTTTGTCCCGGAGACTCAACTTTCCGACCGTGAATCCCCAATTGAGGTGGTTAATTTAGAAAAGGCGGTTTCAAATGCTGAGGGTACAAAAAAGCGTTCAAGTTGGACAAAGGTTGAAGACGAGGTCTTAGTGAGAAGTTTTGTCACTATCAGTGATGATCCAATAATCGACAATGATCAAAAGGCGGATGCTTTTTGGGGACGGGTTGCAAGCTACTACAATGAGAATCTTCCCCTAAGTTCAAACACCAGAAGTACAAATGTTATACGGTCACATTGGCACAATACAATCCAAAAGAAGGTATATCGATTCAACGCAAATTACAATAGTATTTATAGTTCATATCGAAGTGGTCACAGTGATGAAGATATATTGAGGTTTGTGTACGAAAAATATTTATCCGAAAATAATGGTGTTGCATTCAATCTCGAACATGTGTGGAGAATTGTCAAAGACCGCCCAATGTTTACTCCACAGTCCGCTGATCACTTTGTGGAGACAAAGAAGACGAGGCCTCAGAGTCAGGAGCAAGCATCACCTCCTCCAACCAAGATGTGAGTATAGACTTGGATTATGAAGATACTCGTCTAATGGGGCAGAAGGCAGCAAAAAGAAAGGGAAAAGACAAAGTAAAATCGACCATGGAGGATCTGACACTAAACTACAACAATATTATCACAAAGTTCACTGAGTACACAAGCGTGAAGAAGTCCGAAGTTGATTTGAAACAAAAACAACTCGAAGTAGAGGAGATTAAGGCAAAAGCTGCATTGTCCAAATCTGAAGCTAAGAATCGTCGCTTGAAGTTGAAGGAGTATGAAATATTGAACAAAAACACTTCGTAAATGACAAAGGAGCAGCTTATCATACATGAATGTCTATGCAAAGATATTAGGTCGAGATGGAATATCTAAATTGTTTACTTAACGTTCATTTCCCAACTTTATAATTTTAGGTGTTCAGTTGTAATTTCATTTTCCTAACTTTATAATTTCATTTTCCTAACATTGTAATTTCGTTTTCTCACAAACATTTATTTTATTTAATAAATATATTTAAACAATTAATTTTATTTTTGAAAAAATAATAAAAATTTATTTTTAAACGTAAAATTATTATTAAAAAATAATAATAATTTAAATATTTTAAAACATATTTATTTAATATGATATAATGTTAAAATGAGTGAGTGGACGGTGGGACCCATGAATAATGAGTATTAATTTTAAAAGGGATGTGGGTGAAAGAAGGATGTTGTTATAACGAGTATGTGGCAGTGGGGACCATGCTTTTTGGTGATGTGATAGGTGTTATAACACTAGAGCATTGTGGATGCTCTTAGTTAAATCTCAAAATGAATATAAAATTACGATTTATTCTCTTAATTATCAACAGATCTTCCTGGGGAATAGATAAGGTCAACTCGCGCAAAAGCTCTAAAATCTGCAATAGTCACTACAAAAATAGTCGTGAATAATGATCGAATATTCCGTCGGCATTCCGACGGTATATGAGATTTCCGACGGAATACCAACGGAATTTTTGATAACGGGAAGAATTGGGTCGGCGCTCAATTTACCGACAGAAATTATATTCGGTCGGCAATTGCCGACGGAATTCATGAATTCTGTCGGTATATATTAACGATAGAAAACTTATCCCGTCGGCAAAGGACAAACAGAATGTAACGGAGGTTGTCGACTGAATAAAATTCAGTCGGGAAATCATCGACGGAAATGGTAATTCCGTCGGTGATCACAGACGGAATTTAATATTCGTCGACAATTACCGACGGAATTCAAATATTCCGTCGGTAACTACCGACGGAATTACCGTTTCCATCGGCAATTACCGACGGAGTCACTTTTTCCGTCGGTGATTTTCGACGGAACTACACATCCCGTCGACATTTTATCGTAAAGACCCTGTTGCAGTTCGATATATTCCCGACGGAATGTGGATTTTCGTCGGAAATTACAGACGGAATATTGAATTCCGTCGGCAATCTGTAGTAAAAAATTTGAAATCTCTACTCTGCATTTTCCACTTATCATATATACAGTTTTTATACAATAAAAATCATCACAAACGATGGTAACACAAACACAAGTCATACATCATTCACAATCCACACAATCAACAACCAACACAACATACAATATGCTCACAAACAAATGATAAAACTGTCTAAAAAATAATACAAAACATACTAATAAAACATAATTCAATACATCCAAAAGTAAAATATCAAGTACTGACAATCATAAACATTTAAAAGTATTGACAAGTGAAAGTCAAATATAAAATATCCAAACTTACCATAATACATCACCTACACATATATCCAAATATAATTCTGTAAAAGTCAAATATAAAAGATTATAATCAGACTGAATCGATATAAATGTAATATATAACTAAAAAATTGTAATATATAACTAATTTTACATGTAATAAAATATCTAGATTATATTGTAGATATCCAATGATAGTACGATGGTGAATGTATCAAAATGAACTCTTGAAAAATATAATACAATTTAAGATAAATATCTAAGAATATCCAAATAGAATAATTATATTTCACTTAATTAATGTATGATAAATTAAAACTACTACAATATACTTTAAGCATACAACTACTAAAATTGAGGATGATATGCCAACTATGGCTTGGTTATTGGTGTCAAGGATAGTTAATCAATCAAATAAGACATTGTTAGTAGATCAATAATCTAGCTTCTTTATTTTTTCTACTTCCAGTATCATGGTTAAAGTATGCAATAGCAACCCCTAATACACATATGAGACATGCATTCCATAACAAAATTTAGACTAGATGATTTCACACAAGAGAATAGAATAACAAATAGGATGATTGCACTAAGAAAAAAATTAAGTTGTAATTAAACATACCTCAGAAAAATCTAATCATCAATAGGGTCTAATGGGTCTCGAGTCTCCTGTGACTCAATACCATGCTCTGACTGGGGCTCCTGTGACTGGGGTTGTTGTGATGGGTCCCATCTAGCAATGATTGCTTGCATCTGGGCCAATGCCTGCTCCTGAGCAGCCCACTTCTTCTCCCACCTTTGATCCATGGTAGTTATCTGAGTCTTCAATTCTTGGTTTTCTTTTCTTAATGACTCCATCTCAGAAGAAGAAGAAGAAGAGGAACTCACACGACCCCTAGGAGTCCTCAAGCGATCAAATACCATCTTGGTCTGGGAGCCAAGGCCGTAGAGGGAGGAGTTCTTTGTCCTTCCACCCACAACATTATAATAAATTTCGTTTATTTCCTGGGTGAATAGATCCTGTGACTCCCCTCCCCCTAGTGGTGGCTGAGATGCTTGAGCAACCCTGCTTATCATTTCCTCCTGTGTAAAAAAAAACACAATTATTAAAGTTAACTAATCATTATTAAAGATTAAATATAAATTGCAAGTTAATAATTCAAACCCCAATGTTCTTTGATTGAAGATCTACATATGTACCATCCTTTCTCTTGTAAGTTTTAAGAAATACCTCCAGGCAAGTGGGTTGTCTTTCTAAAGAACGCTCCTGCATGCACAAATAAATTGGGTCACAAATATACAAGCTTGTTAATAATAAAAATTTAATTTACAAAATATTAAATTCAATTCACCAGATCTATAGCGTGCTCCACAATAGATCGCGATCCTGATGTATGCAGAGCAGATCCAGTACTCGGGCCACATGGCTCTGTATTCCTATTTTCTCGTGCTTTTAGAGCCTTTGTCTGCCATCTTTCGGCAGACCAAGTGGCTGTCCATGCATTCCAAATCTCATCGGATACATAAGCTGGTCTAGTGTCATCCTTTCTCATATAATATAAAAGGTCTTTGTATAACTTGGCATAGTAGATATTCCAAGTCGCTACAAATTCTGCCTCGTGTCCATCCTCTCATGTATATTTTTTCTATAATTAGAAATTAAAAATTTAGTATATTAAAGAATAAATATATTTTACATATTCAAGTTACTTACCACAAATTCTTTATAATAAAAATCTTTAGTCTCACTATCTACATGTCTCCATGTAGTACCAACAATGCAGACTCTTTCTTTAAATTTTCTTGTAATGTATGTGGATACTCGATGGCCGTCAGGAGTAAATCTGCATATAAACAATTTTAAGACATAAGATATATATTTAAAAAAAGAACATTAATTACTAATAATTAAAAAATACTTATGACTCTCCAACAACCCTAAGAACTGTAGATCCACGAAGTGGTGGTGCTGGATGATCTGCCTGGTCTAGTGACGAGGATCAACTTGTATGCCCTCGTTATCTTCTTCCTTCTAACCTAGTCTAGTAGTTCAATCATGATAAATTTAGTTAGTTTCATTCACTAGTCCTAAGATAATCGGTCTAGTCCCACAAAATTTTTCCATATTCTCATTATCTTCTTCCTTCTAACCTCATCGAGTAGTTCAATGATGATAAATTCAGTTAGTTTCATTGACTAGTCCTGAGGTGATCAGTCCGAACTCATAAAATTTTTTCACTTGTTACCAAAGTAAATTGGGAAGCGAGCACGACAAGCAATCTAAAAGTCTAGTATCGTTTGGTTACACATCCCATTTAGAGGAAAAATTCCTATAAATAACTTATAGTTAGGGATCGAACTGGGAGTACCTGACTAATAACCTAGATATTCTACCGCAATACCATAACCTTGGGGATAGTCGAGTAGTCGTTATCAATGGTAATGATTGTCACCCTAGTCGAGTGTGTCATGTAGGTTCTCAGTAGCGATAACAATGAATATCCAATATATATATATATATATAACAAATATAAATTAAGAACTAGTTTTTGGATAGTAACTTATCCTTCTCTCAAATAGAACCATTAATATGGAGCTGTATTTGGACGATGATTCAAAGTTGGATTTCTTTGCGTAGAATTAGCCAAATTAGACCACTCTAACTAAAAGTAGCCAAAGTTGACGTGAGTGATTTAGACAATGTAACTAGACACAATTCTCTTTGATTTGATCAAGAGGTACACAAGTTTGAATCATAAACCTATTGATCAATTTATATTGCATGAAAAAAAAATCTATATAGATAAGTACATTCTTTGAAATAAAAGGAATAGATCAATCCATGTCTTCTCCCTTCACTTGAGTTTTGTTCATAGTTGTAGACTTACCTCCATGTTTATAATGCATAAAAAAAATTATATTGAGTGCACTTTGAAATAAATATGGATCAACTATTTCATCATATTTCTCCTCTCATCGATGATAAACAAAATCAAGTTCAATATGTTTTTAATGCAGTATACCTTTCTATCATGTGCTTGCCGATCGCCACCGATTTTTATCAAAATCGAGTATATAGTTGGTACAACAACAATCATCTCTCTACCGTGCTAATTAAGATTTGAACATCCTAATGTATTAAATATAACAATAATAACAATCAAATTATCTCACTAAGCAGGATTGATTATATTATATAGATCCTCCAATATATTCCTTGCACAAAGTGCACACCCACATGCACAACATTTTATGATTCAACTCTATCCTTTCTTGACTCGAATAACTTAGTGTATCAGCAACACTTTTAGGGTTAATACATGGGCTAGATTTGATAAGGAGGATGAGAGAAGGCAAGGGCAATGACTTGTGGAATAATGAGGCTTGTAGTGGTCATATATCACATGGACAAAAGAAATTTCCTACTATGACAACTTCACATGCCATCCTCTTCCTTCGCACGTGATACGACGAGTAAAGTTGAATCCTTAAAGTCAGGTTCGATGCTAAGAAAGTCAGTTAATGTGATGGTTAAAGTTAGAAAGAGATTAACTTTCAGGTCGTAATGATGCCATGTCGAAATAAGTTTAGTGCACCGTCAAATACTCCGACCGATTGGACCAAAAGACCGATCAAATACGCTAGACATATTGCTCGACTAGACCGAACTCTATACTCAAGTACAGAGGCTAAATACAAGATAAACCCCTGACATAAAGTCCGATCGGACATATTGTCCGAGCGGATTCCGAACCCCGAGCATAAACCCGATCGACTCAAAGGTCGATTGAAACTTAGGAGCTCAACTCCCCACTTCTCCAAATCCAAGGCTCTTAACTTACATACGCTCTACCCCAGAGCTGGTCAGACCTCTAGCACTCAACTTCCCATGCATGGACATTACCCTCAGCTTATATCTGCTCGGCCGAGCACCGATCAGACATCTAGGGCCTAATTTTCCACATAAGTATGACTCCTAGTCTACAGTCATCCGACCCAGTGTCGGTTGGACTCTCTTTAGGAGATATCATTGTTAGAGAATCATAATAACTTATCAGGGAATATGTCATTATTCTGACATATGTATGCAATGGAGTTTTCCTTCGTCTATAAGAAGGTTGTCGTATATACTCCACCACTCGACATACTTTGATACCATATATTCTCTACCACCTCATTAATACGGAGGTTATGAGAGGCGGTATAAAAAAGGGGTTTTCTTCATTGGCTAGGTACGCGCATGAATGCATACGCATCCGTAGACACATGTATCTACTATTGTTCTACTACTCATCGTCTTCTCTATTTTGCTTGGCTATTGTTCTGACTTGAACATCGGAGTGTCTATGCCATGGACCCCTTCTCTGGTTCTTGTTCTAACATTTTTGTTGGCTTTGTCTGGTGGTACGCACAGGTTCGCTCGGTGTCACTTTATTTCGGCTCATAGTTTTTACACGGTCAACATCCAAGCCACCTCGACACCCCCTAGCCAACACGTAATTTCTCCCACTTTTAGACATGATCAAATTTGGCGTTGTCTATAGTAACTTCACCTGAATTTGAAACGCGGAGATGGAAGAGGCTGGAAGACTCACTACTGTTACCTTGTCACAAGAAGACTTGAAGCTGCTAATAGCTGCATGAGCGCAGAAGTTAGTGCAGCAACAACAGACAGTAGCGGGGTGTCTGATAAGCGCGCAACTGTCACTTGTGCTGGATCAAATTAATTCATTTATACTCAACGAAACCCCTTAACCTACACTAAGGTAGTATAGTAGAGGATCGGGTCGTCTCTCACGTGGAACCAGTGATAGGACGTTTGCTCTCAGACGAAATCGAATAATGGGGTTTTGTTTTAGAATTTCTACACCTAATGCAAATAAGGAAATCCTAACTAACCATCAAATATGAATTCACAACGCAGTGTCACTCTACACTGTGAGGATCCTTTCTATAGAAGAAACATGCATAAAGAAAGAAACAGTTAAGCAAAAGCAATTGACTAAACAAACTTAAGAACAATTAAACAAAACCTAATTATGCATAAAAGCTAAACCTGTAGTACATTGTCACCTTATGATACAAGATCAACAATCATACATAAATCAAGCTAACATGCATTAATGAACTAAACAAAGTGCATACTATCAATCTAAGAAGCACAGAAAAACATAACAACCTAATTAAGCAAGAAAGTAAACTAAATTAACCTCAAACAATTAACATGAAGGTAAACTAACAACTAAGCAATTCAAACATGAATCAAAACAAAAACTACACTATCCAAAATGCATACGAAGAAAGACAAAACAAATCAAACATGGAAACAAACTAAGTTAAACAACCAAATCCACTCCTCCTCAATCATAAACCAATTCAACTATCCTTTGTCGTCGAACCAAGGGCCCAGATTTGGAACGCCATCACTGGTGAACAACAACACCACACAACTGACCTCTGATCATTGCTCGCAATAATGTCACAAAATTGATAGACAGAATTGGATGGTCACTGCTTCCGGAACGTCGTCCACAAGTGAAAGCTCCATAGCAGCATAGTGATGGATTTAGAGAGGCTTCTGCTTGCCAGAGGAGAACGCTCCACCACAAGAGAACCCTAGATCCATGCTGTTGTTCGCTCAAAGAATCAAATGAAGAGGTACTCGTCGCTTGCCAGCGCAGAATGCTCCGCCGGAGAAGACGAGCCCTAGTAGAAGTCGTCGTTGCTCACAGGAGTTGCCAGAGTTGTTACCGTAGCCGGATCGGAGAAGATCGCACGAAGAGGGAAAGGGGGTGTCAGGCGTGCGAATAAAAGGTAAGGATTCTTAATGGGTTTTGGGTTTGGGTCCATTAGAGCTTCGATCCGGATCCAATAACCAATAGGATTGAAATTGGGTTGATGAATCAGGCTTTTAAAAGTGGACTTTGGATTGAGTTTGAATTGGAGCTCTACTTCTTTGGATGAGGATGATCTCTACAAATGATCCAGATCGCTTTAAATTAGGATGGAAGGCTGGATCAGTTGATCTGACTGAAGGGCCAGGATCTCACTGGATCTTGATCAACGGACCACACTGATTCTGCTTGATCTCCTCTGTTTGACCTCCAAATCAAGTCAGATTCGATCTGATCCGACTCTAATTAACGACTCTTTGAATTTCCTACAAAACCAAAATAAAAACATGCGATTAAATTCCATAATTGTAGAAAATTTATATTTAAGTCCAAAATAAATTCCTACTCACAACACATAGTATAAACAATAAATTAAGTATGCTGAGAAGGTAAAAATGCTAAGTATAAGAGCCAAAATAATGTACAAAAATACTCGTTATCAACTCCCCCACACTTATTCTTGCTCGTCTTGAGCAAATCAACAAAAGAAGAAAGATAACTAAAGATGCATTCCCCTAGCAATTCTCAATCATGCTTAGAAAATAGTGAAAAGAAAGTTACCTAGGATTGTCAAATCTCAAAGACTCACGCATTCATAGATTTAGTTCATACATTGATTAACAAGCATGATAACTTCAATCTATAATTGATAAATTGATGATGATAACAAAATAACCTCATAAGGTAAGTAATGGTGGCTCTCTTCTTATATAAATGTAATAGTGGAGCTCACTCAAGCTACTCATGATTTATGCAATACCATATGCTTGCTTTGCTTCTAATCTCCACCACTATAAACATAAGAATGCACAATAAAATAATGAAGGCATTATTTGAAATATAAGGAAAACTTGAATCAAGACAAATGATAGTGTAAGAAAGAAATAAGGAAGATAAAGCAAGGTAATAGTGGAAGACATGGATATATTGGAATATTACATAAATGAGTACAAGTAAACAATGCCCAAAAAGTATTTCATCCAACTTCCATGCTAGCTCTAAAAACTCAATAAAAACTTGAACAATCTCTACTATAGCTTTTCAATAAACATCCACTCATAATATACAATAATATCTCAATGTCGCTACAATAAATATTGTCACTCACAAAAAATTCTATCGTCTTTCACCAATACAATAAAAATGTGAACAACTCTTACTCTAGCATTTTACACTAAAAATCTACACATGATATGCGATAATATCTCAGGGGACGTTTGGTTTAGGGTAATAGGAGTGGGGAATGGGAATGAGAATCAATTTTTCCCATTGTTAATGTTTGGATTATAGAAATAGGAATACAAATAAGGGAATGAATCCTTGAAATTGGGTAATAACTCATTCCCATGCACCTCCCCTTCAATGAGCCATTACCCTATTTTCATCAATCAAAATATTCCCTTATTCCAAAAATATTCTTGACTTAAAACTAAAATTTTCTCCATTAATATTAAATATCAAAATATATTTATTTATTTTTTCTTTCATATCACTTATCTCTCCTTATTCTCTCTCATTATATTTTCTCTCTCATCATTTTATCACATACTTTCTCTCTCTTTAATCTCTCCTATCACACTCTCTTTCCTTTTTTTTCTCATTACACTTTCTCTCTCATCATACTTTCTCTCTCCTCAATCTCTTCCATCGCACTCTCTTCCTTCTTTTTTTCCTCATCACAATTTCTCTCTCATCACACTTTCTCTCTCCTCAATCTCTCCCATCACACTCTCTTTTCTCTTTTTCTCATCACACTTTCTCTCTCATCATACTTTCTCTCTCCTCAATCTCTCTTATCACACCTACTCCTTTTTTCCTCAACACACTTTCTCTCTCATCATACTTTCTCTCTCCTCAATCTCTCCCATCATATTCACTGTTCTCTTTTTCTCTCACCATACTTTCTCTCTCCTCAATCTCTCTCATAACTCTCTCTCTCCTCATTTTTTCTCACTATATTTTCTCTCTCTTCATCCTCTCCTATCATACTTTTTCTCACATCATATTTTCTCTCATTATGTTCTCTCCAATCACACTCTTTTTTTTCATTTTCTCTCATCACACTTTCTCTCTCTTCATTCTTTCTTATCACACTTTCTCTCTCATAATACTTTCTCTCTCATCATTCTCTTTCATCATATTTTTCTCTCACATCTAATTTTTTCTTTTATTTTTCTTTAAGGGTAAAAAAGGAAACTTTGATTTATTCCGATAAAAGATATACAACTAACCAAACATTATTTTTAAGAGTGATATCCATGCTCATACTCATTCCCATTCCACAATACAATGATTCCCATTTCGATTCCTATTCCTAGGAAAGAACCAAACGCCCCCTCAATATCGCTAAAGTAAAAATTGTCACTAACAAAAATTCTACCACAAATGAATAAAAATGACACAACATGTCAAAACATTTTTTTTTCTTTCTTCTTTTTTTTTTCTCTTCTATTTTTTTTTCTTTGTTGTTTTTGTTTTTTTCTTTTTTTTCATTTTCTGCTTTTTTTCCAATATGTTGTGCACTTTCCTATGCATCATCAACAATAGCTCAAATAAAAAGATAAATAGCCTGTCTTACCTATGGTGATCAAGCATGGTTCACCTATGGTTCTCCTAAATTCTACTAAGCTATTTTCCTCCCCCACACTTAAACTTTTGACCGTCCCGGGCAAAGTACTCATTATGTACATCCAAAAATATCCACATCCCGAGAAAGAGTAAGAGAGTGAAATAAAATGGAAGAGAGAAAAGAATGAAATGACAAATGATATAAATTTATTTAAAAAACATGTGATAACAAAAGGAATGAATAAAAGAAAGTGAGATAACCTTCATAAAAATCATGCAAACCTATAATAATGTGGTCTCGAAAGAATTAAGCAAGTTCTAGAGTGGCATTAACCACAAGTGTATCACACATCAATAGGAATAATAGGCTCAAAAATATCCTCACTAGGTATATTAAAAATTATCATCTCAATCTATCAACATGAAATCCATCATCAAGTTGTAATCACATGCAATCCAAGAATACAATCATGACAATAAATTATCAAATTCGACAATCAAATTTAACTAACTTTCACAATTTCTAAGATGATAAAAAGAACTCATAGAGAATTTATTATAAAAACTGACAAGACAAACTAAAAATGAACTACTAAGCAAAAGCAAACCAATCAAACAAAGCAAACAAAGTAAAGAAATATATACAAGCAGAAAGAAAAGTAAAAGTGAGATGGAACAGACTCTCCTGAAATTCTGGTGGTCGGAGTCGATTCAGTTCCAGAAGCCATTCTGGAAGTGGGATGAATGTAGGTGAAGCTAGGGTTTCGATTATGTAAAATTTGTAAGATTTTCCTTGTATTTTCTTCTTCATTTCTTCTTGCTGTATTGAGAGTTTGTACAAGGCTTCTCCGCATTCAGTAATTACCGAGAAGGAGTGTTTTTATAGTGGATGAGTGTGTGAGGGTCGGATCCTTGGATTAGTCACCTCTTCTTGAGGTGAATACCAAGTAAATCCTTCGTGTTAGCGTTGTAAGTGTTGCTTCAAGTTCATTCCACTGCATATTATCATCACGAAGCAAGACAACGAGTACGATGAGCTATTCACCCCCCTCTAGCTATAAATTGACCCTAATAGGGACATCCATGGTCACTTAGTTGAACCTCTTAATATAGACCCGCAATACTTCCTTGAGCCCTTGTTTGACTGTGAACAGGTTGACATTCATCTTCTAATAGTGACGGCTGCTTGCAAAATGCTAGAGGAATGTTGTTCAGAAGTCTTTAAAGTTGCATATGGATCCAATCGACAAGTGCTTGAACCACCTTTATGTTGAGTTGGAGAGCGTGGTGAGAAATATTCGGCACTTGACTCATTGGTATATTGGCGGAGTGTGGCTATATTGTCGAACTTGATCAGATGGTCCTTGGGATTGGTTGCCCCTGTGTACTCCTCGATCGTCAGTGGTCTTTAGTGAGGTGGCAGTTAGTCGTCCAGGATCTCTTAAGTGAACTACCTATTGATCCACTCGAGAGAATCGTCGAGTCAGGGTGCTTTGCCTTTCCACCCATCCTGGACAGGCGTGTCCTCTGAAGAGGACCCTTGTGTCCTTTCCGCTCGGCCTTGCTCTTCTGAGGGTGTGCGAAATAGCACTCGGTGATATGAGATTGACGCTTTCAGCTCTTTCCAGAAGGTGCTAGTTAGCCTGTTATTCGACTTGCGGTCAGTGGGGTCTTCCTCTCGAGCTCTTGGGTCAACTTGTTGACCCATCGCTGATACTGTCGGGTCGTTCGACACTAGGTAGTCAACTGTTATTTCTTGCTGTTGTTGCATCATCTTTGCAGCTCGAGTGTTTATCAACACCTCCAAATCTTCTCAAGTTAGCATCACAGTGGTGAGTTGTCTAGTGTCTTCTATCCTCACGTTTCGACTACAGGTGAAGTTTCCATAGACGGTGCCAAATATAATCATTTTTGAAAGTGGAGAAGATGATAGGCTGGGGATGTGGCTCTAAGGTTGATGAGGCAAAGACTCCATGCGGTCCTGCAACACAAGAGGTGTTATGCCGGGCCGGGAAGGGGTTCTTGGCATTGATCCTCTGACACTCAAGTCAGTCCTCAGTGGGGAATAGTAGAAAGTTGTAGTAGTGAGGGTGTTGAACAGTAAAGTAATGCATACCTCCACCTATGGATGAAAACCTCCTTTTATAGTGTCACTGTAGCGTCTGTGCACGCATCTTAAAGCATGCACACATTTTTTCAAGCATCCTAGGAAAAGAGAAGTCAAAAAATATACCTGACACATTTCCTTAAGCGAGCATGTAAATCCTTGATGTGACAAGCTTCTAAAGTACGATTTGCGTGTTAAACATGTTCTGTTGTCAATGACATAAACCTCCAAAAAAGATACTATGAGATATGTAGGTGGGTTCCGCTATAAGCCGACCAGCGGCCGCTTAGCAGGGACGTCCCCGTTCGATCGTGCTGAACATAGGTAGCTTCCTTCACTTGGCTTTTTGTTGTCGGAGAGTTGCCTTTCATCTGACCGACTATAAAGCCTGGTTGGATGGGATGGTAGTCCGGGAGATTTATGGCTTATTTCTTAATCGCAGTCACAGGTTCTCCATGGACGATCGCCCGGACCGCCATGTATGACCGGCCCTCTAGCCCGTTCGGCTCACTACACCCGGTCAGTGGACTTTGGCTTTGATTGTCTTGACTTTGACCTTCACGTAAGTCATTCTTCCCTACTTTGACCCATCTTCGATAGGGCCCTCTTTATCACCATATCACACATAATAGAATCTTCCTTTGCCTAGAGGAAGGTTGTCATACATTCTTCACCACCTTACATATTCTGACACAAGACATTCTCTGTCGCCTCATTATTACGGAGGTTATAAGAGGTGGTATAAAAAAGGGTCCTCTCCGTTGGCCAAGTACGCGCGCACACATACACATTACTGTTCTACTATTCATTTTTTTTACTATTTTCGCAGAGCTACCATTCTAACTTGAGTGTCGGAGTGCTTGCGTCAGGGACCCCTTCCTAGTTCTCGTTCTAACGTTTCCATTGGCCCTGTCTTTGATGTGCATAGATCCGAAGGGATCACTCATCGTGATAAGCAGTAAATATATAAAGGATGTATGCATACACCAGAAAGAGGATGGAAAAAACCAGTAACTAATTTCCCTTTTTTTTTTCTTGCAATTTGTTGTAGTATAAAAGCACCATTTTTGGTACCTGAACTTGGAGTTACGAAGCTGCACTTCTTCTCTTCCGGGACGCTCACGACCATGCCGGGACTCTCAAACGAATCCGTCATCTCCCCCAGCTTCGCTGGATAATAAAGAGTCTCTTTTTTTTATCCAAAATTAATTATCGTTAATTGTTGTACAAGGTTTATGCAAGATCTTATTTTTCCCTTCTTTATTGGGAAAAAAGGCA
This sequence comes from Zingiber officinale, assembly GCF_018446385.1. Lineage (NCBI taxonomy): Eukaryota > Viridiplantae > Streptophyta > Magnoliopsida > Zingiberales > Zingiberaceae > Zingiber > Zingiber officinale. The sequence goes on from NC_056002.1 coordinate 34,073,278, forward strand.
GCTTCTAAATCTAATTGCATGTGAAAGTTCTTGAGAGAAATTAAAACTAGAAAAGAGGCATCCATTTGAAAGTTGATTATTTTTAAATTTGGTGATAAATTGAATAAAAAGGCCTTCATTTTATTTTATTTTGCGCGATGCTCCTTCTCAATCGCACTGGTTTTGTTTGTCTGGCGGCCGTGTTCACGGTGGTCCTTTGGGATTCAAGCGCTTCTCGCTTCCAGGAATGCGTGGAATTCCTCGATCGCCTTCTGCATCGTCGGACTGATGGAAGCAGAGGACGGGGACGGAGGGCACGACCCCGGCGACGTCGGGAACTTGACGTGCCGGTCCGACTCCGACTCCGCCGACAGCTTCCTCAGCGCTGCCTTCCGGTCTCTCTCGAACACAAAGGCCGCCGTCACCGGCAAGTGGGTTGCGATCTGCCCGCTGCTCTTGATCAGCTCCAAGGGAAGGTCGAAGTACGACTGCGCCGCGCCCTCCTCGTCCCCGTCGAGTATTGCCGACGACGACCACGACTCGCACTCGAACCGCTCGAGCGAGGCCGCCCTCGACGCCGTCGTCGTGACGCTGCCCTCCATCGACGCTTCTTTCTCGTCTAAGTTAGCTTCCTCCGGGGGAGGAGGCGGTGGGTGGTCGACGTTGACTAACGGCAGAGGCGGCGGTTTGGTCACCCCCTTCTCAGGCGCTGACACGTCCCCGGCCGCCGGGACGTAGAGGCAGCCGCAGTAGTTGAACATCTGCCTGCCACAGCGCCGACGTCGCACAATCCCCTGCTCGACGGGGTCGAGTCCGGTGATCCCCTCGCCGCTAGCACAGCCGTAGCGAGGCTGCTGGCGGTTTTGGTCGTGGCGTTGTGGGTAGTCACAGAAGGCGAGGCACCTGGGGCGGGAAAGGAGCGGCAGGATGTGCCATTTGGTTGGCGCCATGGTCGCGGGAGATCACTCTGCTCTGATCAAATTCTTCTATAGATACAAAGATGTAAACTTGCAGGCACGAAGTAGTCTATAGACATTGTAGTGGTGAACATGATGAGCTGTTTGTTGCCCTTATCACTTATATATATATCCTGGAGTACAAATCTTACAGATACAAACAGTTCACTCCATCTCTATTATATATCTTCGTTCATATTTAAACAAATTACAAAAATCATTTATATTTAAACAAATTACGAAAAAGAAGGTTGAAGACATGATCAAGATGCAACCCCTAACCTGAGCTATTTGGATCAGTTCAACCTACCTCACCTTTCGGTTGTTTGTGCGTGGCTGGCAGCCGGAGAAAGCCAAACCCTCTCTTCTTCCTATTCCCTCCTCTCCATTCCCTGCACGTAAGCATACCTTAGTGAGAAAACAATCAGATTTTACCAACCTACAAATCATCTCATGACAAATACCATACAAAGAGTTTGCTCTACATTGTTCATTCATTGGGAAGCAAGGTCCTACAGGATAATTAACAATCTTTAGAAGCAAACATGAAATTCCCAGTTTCTTACTCTTCACAGTCAAAGAAAGTAGCTTTACTCACAAACTTGCAATTGTTAAGTACAAGAAGAAATCTGTACAGTTTGTGTTTTGGTATAAATTGTGTGATACATTATAAATTGTTTTGATACATTAAGAAATGAGTGCATTGTCTTTCGGTTTCTTCATCAGCCTTTGCAATAGGCAGCTTCTCCAGAAAATAATTTAAGGCTTGAGAGGTACAAGTTGTGCCTAACAATGTGTTTCGACATAACTATATGATTCAGAGCAAGCGTCACGGTCAGATCAGGTCTATGCAGGGGGAAGAGCACGCCTGCATGTCGGGCATTCCATCTTTATATCCATCCATCTCTGTAAGCACACCGAGTGGAAGCAATGGTCACATGGTGTCACCTGCATGCCCAAGACACGATGGATATGTTCTTGATGAGAAAGAACGTTGATGTAGATGCTATGCACAAAATAAAATTTTGGTTGAACATTTATTATTACCATATAGCGATTTGAGTTCTCTGTGAAGTCAATGGTAGTCATGCAAATGACACAATCTGTCGCTTGAGATGCATAACTTTCAAACTTCCTGTAATAGCAATACTTTTCAGGGAGCATCTGCCAATAACCAGAGAACAATGAGAACTTAAGATGTTTAACTATCGATCGTTAGAATCATAATGTTCTGAAGATCCACACATTTGTATGCATCATCATTCCAACATGAACGATAGGCATACTAGTTTTTGTAATCCTTAAACTAAAGGCAACATGGTCAAATAACACATATCAGGCATGAAGCATTAAAATTACTCATTCTGAAGCAATAGAGTATAATGAGCAAAAAAGATTGGCTCCAAAAAGCACTTTAAATTCAAGGGAATTGACAGTTTATATTATCATGCCCGAAAATTATGAAAAATCAGTGTTATCATATTTTGCTGACAATATGATAGAAAAGAAAGAAAGAACTCAAACCTGACGGGGAATGAACCATCGGGATCCAAGATAATGCTGAAGTAGGAGAATCAATGATTGCAATCCCAAAAATACTCCCAAACATATGCACCAATAGTTATCAACCTCTATTCGCAAAAAGTTGCTTGGGCAGCCAAATATGTAAAATGGTATGGCGAGGCGAGTAACAGACATTCCGATTATGTAATATGGGTGCAAGGGCTTTCTTGTATCCCGAATGACATTAGTCACTATCTGGGGAATCCAAAATGAGTACATAATGAAAATTACTGGCCGCAAGAAATTGTGCAGATGGTATAGTAGCAGAATACCACCTAACAAAATCCCATCTGCAAAGTAGCATAATTGGATTAAGCAAGCAAAAAAACTAAATAGAGTAAATAGCAAATATCTGGAACAGTGGAAAATCTAGAGGATGAAAATTATTATATATAATTAATTAAGAGGATGTAGCTAAAATTTCAGGTCAAGAATAAAGGCACTAAACTTTTGAATTTGTAGTGTTAAAACCCAAGTAATTGACATTTCCCATAGAAAATACACCAAGACTGAGAATAATGGGATGAGCTGCTCAAGTAGCAACAAGGTGTCAAGCACACCTAGATGGCATAATACCTTCTCTTCCAACATTTTGCTCGCATTTGTAACTGCCTTAGTGCATCTGCAGCCTCCACAACTCCCTGTGATGGTATTATTCACGTTATTGAATGAAGTTGGGAGATTGGTGGGTGTCCTCATGGTTCATTTCCACCATGAGTTCACTTTGATCCGCCAACTATCCATCACAGCATTGTTCGGACAAGTTATGGTGACCTTTACTTCACAACCTATTGTTATTTCAAAATCTTCTAACTATGCTTCTGCATCTTCTATTATTACTATTAGTTAACCTAGATAAATAGTTTAAGGTTTTATTTCAGAGATTTTCTGTCAGTACTTTCACATCAAGTTGTGCTTTATGGTTAAGCACAAGGCTCCTGTGGTTGGTTGATTTTGGTGTCTTCTCATATGATAAGTTACCATAAGTTGTTTTACACTACTCAGCTTTCTTCTGTGCCACCTATCTCCATAATTGATGGATCACATATCCCTGGTAAAGGAAAAGGTTCTTTATAAATCTAGCTAGTCTTAGTTTTGATATATTATAAGGCTTGGGTAATACATGTATTTTATCTTGTTATTGATTGATAGTAGAAATCTTTAGTTTCAATTAAGTAATTGCAGGCATTCTCAATGAGTCACATATCAAATATTTCTATGATAAAGTGAAAGATGAGTGCATGCTAACTTTTTTGTATGACAAGAGAAGTAAAATTGATTGATATAACTTAGTATGCATGTCGTGAACACAGAAGAAAAAACTGAAGTATAGTTTGATTAGAACTAAATACTACATTCTAATACAGTGACATGCATACTAAACAATAAGCACTCACAGAAACGGCTATACAGAACAGATAACTCCCGCCTCATGATTTCCCAGCTTTCACCATTTTGCAAAGGTCTACTTGCTTTCCATATAGCAAGGAGATATCTCATCTCAAAAATTGAAAAAACAACAAACTTGAAGAAAGCTGCGGTGGCAAAAGCATTGAACAGGGACTCTGCAACAAAAAACCATCCAAGTTACACAAATAAGTCTATCCATGGTAATATAGTTATGGCTTCAGAATTGATCAGCCAAGTTATTGAAGGAAGAGAGTAAATGGGGAAAAAAATAGATATTAACTAAATGAGAATGTAATGAGAAGACAATTTGTCCAAGACTATAATGGTATGACTTCAATGATGTATTGTGCTGACACTCTGCAAACATTTTCCTACTCTTTTTCCTAGGTTTCATTTATTTAATTATCTATTGTGCAATCAATTGGTCTTCAATTCAATTTATTTTGGCTTAATCACATACGATTGTTGAGCCATAAATTGACAAATTAGGCCAACACTTCTTAACTTTGGAGGTAAGACCAAGGTTTTTAAAAAATAATGTTATGTGCTTGAGTTTAGGTGTCAAACTAGAATGGTATAATATCAGCACTATGTTGTGCCAACACAACAAATACTTTGACATTTGTTAAAAAGTGCTAAAATGAATCAAAATACGTTTTACTCATTTAATTATCTTTCACTTAAATTTTTAGGTTTTAATAGTTACATAGTTAAATTAAAAATAATCTTTTACTTAATTTTACTACAATGTGTTTCAAGACAAATTCACATAAATGCTTCTCTTATATATTTGTTTTCTTAATTTGTTTACTTTAAAACAAACTAGATCAATTAGATTATAATTGAATTAGAATTTTGAATAAACAAATTATAAAGTACAATAATCATTACTTAAATTCATCTTGACACACATCAAAGCGTGCCAAAATATGTCAACACAGGATGGTACTAATCTGGATTGACAGTGCATGAAAGATCACCCATGCTGATCTGTATTGGTTTTAATAACTTACCAAAATGATACATATCGACAGTGCCATTAAGCATGGCACAACATTTCAAACCCACCAAAACTTAATGAAAAATCAAAGACAAACAGAGTTTAACAGCTCTTCATGTCAAATCTACCATGAATAAATTAGCATCACAGAGTATAGTATTAGTCAAGGTTAAATCTAACATGAAGTCCAAATAATAGATGTCAAACCAAAGAATAAGATCTACATACCTACTAAAATTCCAGCAGTTAAATTCAAGAGGCATAGATATGCATCCATAATAGCTTGTTGACCAATCATTAAAATAGAAACTTTAGCAGCACCCTATCAAGTAGAAGAAATAAAAAATAACCAGATTAAAAACATACGATTCTATGAATAATCGACAAGTGCAATAAGATGATTATAAAAAATGGAATAATGGATAAATAAAATACTCACAGATTGAGTATTGCTATGCTCCATTTGTCTAATCAACAAAAGAACTTGGAGAAATGATATCTATAAGATAACAAATAAAGGATTCCAAGTGCAACAGAAGATTTATAAGATGCGAGCCACTATTTGATGAAGGATACAAAAGTGACCATCAACGTATAGTTAACTGCTTTGTTGTAATAGGCCTCAGTATTCAAAGAAGTTGCATTCAACAAGATTGAAGGAAAGCACTCGCCATCACCATCCATTGCTGGACCCTCCATCAACCCCTCTAAATGGTAAAGCTCATGATTTCCATCTACTAATAAAATAATAGCTTAGCAAGTGGAAGCTGGTATACAATGGAAGTTAGTGTACAATCTTAGTATTATTGGATAATAAGAGAAAAGAATGCCCTGATATTCAACTAAGATAGCAGGAGGCTGAGTCCTGGTTGCAATGGCAAGGATTGAGAGCAACACATGCTTGAGAAGGACATAAAAACCATATTTTCTACTTTCTTAAACATAACAAATTGGTTAAGATGATAAACCATGCCTGGAAAACGTTTTTAGTACATCAAACAGATTTTTTAAAAGACATGGAAATGGTTATTATACATATGAAGACACTTTTGATTTTTGGTTTAAGCTTAGTGAGGATGATATGCTCTAGTAAAATCAAAATTTAAAATGACCCAAGCATCAATGATTAGACTGTCTATATCTTCTGATATTTCAGTCTCCTTGAGATGTTCCAAGTGAATTTAATCATAGGAGGCTGCATCAAGAAGTTAACTTAAACTGAAATCACTTGGTGACCTCTTGATGGTCAAAAGCATCAGTGGTTCAGATGCCTTCACAATTTTTAGTTTCCCCTACGACCAACTCTCCACTTCTAAATATGCTCTGCACAGGATTTTTTATCCATTTCAAAGATAAAAGAGGTACTGAAACATATACACATATTATAATTTAATAGATGCATAAGAAAATAACTTGCGCTCACAAATAATTCCAGAATATTAACTTTACAGCAAATAACTAGGCAAGATATTATCAGGAATTATATCATGGCTAATAAGAAATCTACGAAGTCAAGTACCATTTTGTCTAGACGAGATCTGTGAAACTTGAGCAGCAATCTCTATGTGACAATGTTTCTCAATGTCGTTAGTCAGAGCTGACAAGATACATTAACAAAGTGAGAAAGAAACATAAATAAAAAAATAGAATCCAAATAGTAAAGGTTATCCTACATTTTTTTCTAGGGCGTTTATCTTGAATCGATTCCTGAAGAACTTGGGAGGAGAAAACTCCAATCTGTCAGCAAATGAAATTTTCAAAAAACAAATAAAGCCAATTAATTTCACGTGAAAATAACTGGGTCCCATTTTTTTTGGGACAACTGGCATATACAATTGTGTTCAGTCATTTAAATGATGGCACTGAGCTCAACTTCATTTCTATACTTCCAGCAAGAACATTTACATTAATTGTAATCTATGTTCCACTTCCATAGTGTGGCTTTCATTTATTATCATCTCATGTAATAGTCCCATGTCTCCTTATCGAGTCAGCATAAAGCAATAACAAAGCAACCATTGATCATACAAAAGAAAGATAATTATTAGAAAAATAAGTCTACAACTGCAATGCCAAGTCATCCAAAGAAAGCATCCATTAATTATTTTGAAATGGGCAATCCCTTACCCAAAAAAAAAAAATCTGCTATATATAATTATATCATCCAATTAATTATTTATGACCGGAACGATATGATTTCAGTACCATATTGTATCATGCTGATATGGTTTCAAAACTTTTTATATATAAATATATTAATTAAAAATATTTCTATTAATATTTGTAACTTACAAACGCTTTATTGAGTTATATTTGATATGTTGAATGTTGACTTCAAGTTTGATATTATTTCAAAAAATGTTTGATGTTTATTGAGAAAAAATTAATTTAGGGATAGCTGAAGTGTAACAAGTAGATATGATAGGATCAAGTAGGTCTTAATAATTTGTTTCTTCCATCTTAAAGTGATTTTGTTCACCTAGTGACTAATAGATAGATGCAACAACAACTAAGTCTTATCCCACAAGGTGAGGTTGACTTGAACTATCTTTTAGGAGGTTTTTTTCCCCTCTATTAATCTTGTGGACGGATAAAGGAGGGCAATAATTAACCATCCTTAAAGAGATTTTTTTTCCTAACTATTTATGTCCATCTATTCCATTTTTTCTGTTTTAGATCTAAAAGGCATCCCTTCCCCAGTACAAAAAGACTATTCCTTAATCAACTCCTTCTTAGATCCTCAATATAGTTCCGATTCGGAAGAGAATCCTTTCTTTGACCCACTTTTTGATGAAACTTTACAAGACTTCCAGCATTGATCTCTTATGTATCATCATTTTATACCACAAAATCTTATGGATCTACGTTCTGATCAACGAACTTGTACTCATGACCGGCAATTACAAGAAGGTTCTGATCATCTTCCTTGTTTTGCTTGTGGCTATTATCCCTCTATTTTACAACGTGGCACTTGCAAACTTTGCAAGAAACAATATTGCAATTTATGTCTCAATACTCTTTTCCAAATTCATATGCCACAAACCCTAGCTGTTCGAAAAGGCACTCGCAATACTTTATTAGAATCCAGAGTTTCTATTCTCGAAACCCGCCTTAATCTCTTAGAAACAGAACTTGCCCTCCTTAAGGAAGGAACTTATCCACTTGAGGAACCTAGTCCTTCTTCCTATCTTCAGGAACCTTATTCAGATAAGGGAAAAAATCCTTTAATTTTGGACTCCTCGCCCCCTAATCCGGAGTTTGTTTTTATCCAAACTCCTAGCATATGTAATACGGGACTTACACTTGATATTCGAGTCCAATGTACCTTAAATATTCAAGGACATGAACTCACATTACATGCTTTCTTAAATAGTGGAGCCACCACCTCCACTATTGACGAAACATTGCTTCTATCTTTTCTTCCTTCTACCCTTATTAAAACCACCAATACACCTCTTTTGAGTACTCAATTTGATGGACAACAATTAAGCTGCATTAAATATGTCCACAATGTACATTTGCGTTTCTTTACCAATTGTGGAGTCTTTAGTTCTCCCCTACACTTACCTCAACTTTGGACACGCCTTATGCCCCATAAATCTATTCCCCTAATACTTGATCTTAATTTTCTAATCTCCCCAGGCCGCGGTCTTTTACTAACTAAGGATTATGCTTTCTTTCCACCCTCATTATCTCTCCTATTTTATCTGCTTATCCCTCTGAGGTTAGCGTTGGGCTACGTGGTGGCACCCCTCCTACTGAAAGTTGCAATCCTACTTCCTCTACCTTACCCTGTCCCTGTAACCCTAGCTGCTCCACCTCATCCTCTGGCCAACCAAAATCAAAAACCAAGAAACCTAAAGTTGTGCTTTCCCTATAGGAAAACTAGATAGACTTGACTCTTGGAGCCCCGAAGCTTTTAGCAATTTTATACCTGACTTTGAGGTCACTTTTGAACCAGAAACTTACTATCAAGATGGTTTTAAACCCTCCTTTTTAAATACACTACTTACCAAGAAAGACACATTAGATGCTGTCATCTCTAGATTAGAAAAAAATAGAAATTCTTGATGAAAATACCCTTAAATATTGGTAAAAAGATAAAGTGTATTGTAAACTGAATATTATCAATCTTGACTTAACTATTAAAGCATAAGACTTAAAATACTCCAATTGGGGCATAGAAGAATGCAAGATGCATATTACTCAACTTCTGGCATTATAAGTTATCCAGAGATCAAATTCCAGACATAGAAGTCCTGCTTTTATAGTAAACAAAGAAGCTGAGAAGAAAAGTGGACAGTCTCAAATGGTGTTCAACTATAAAAGGCTTAATGATAATTGTTATGAAGATGGGTATAAAATACCAGATAAAGATCAATTACTCGATAAAATTCAAAAATCGAAATGGTATTTTAAATTTGATATGAAATCAGGATTTTGGCAAGTTAAAATGCATCCAGAATCAATTCCCTGGACATCCTTTTCTTTCCCGGAAGGCCATTTTGAATGGCTAGTAGTACCTTTTGGGTTAAAAGTAGTCCCTCGGGTCTTTCAAAGGAAAATGGATGACATATTTAGACCTGTGACTGACTTCACATGTATATACATTGATGATATTATAGTATTCTCTAAAACAAAAGAACATTATGCACATTTACATATGATTTTTAACCTTTTTGAACAACATGGTTTAATTGTTTCCCAAAAAAAAATGAAACTAATTGTTCCTTACACTGCCTCAGTCTTATAGGTCAAGGTATGATAACACTTCAAGCTTATATCACCAGCAAAATCTTGGATTTTTCAGATAAAATGGAAGACATTAAAACACTTCGATCATTCTTAGGCCTACTTAATTATGCACGGCTTTATTTAAAAGATATTGGAAAAATTAGTGGATCTCTGTATAACAAAATTTCACAAACAGGACAAAGATATTTTAATCACAAGATATAGATTTAGTAAAATAAATTAAAGTAATGGTCTAACAATTACCTCAATTAACTTTACCTTTAGATACGGATTACTTAGTAATTGAAACAGATGAGCTAGGGAGGAACTTTATTTAGTAAAAGATCTAAATATGGCCCCAAAACTTCAGAACAATTGTGCAGATATACCTAAGGAAAAAGGAAGACTTACATCTTTAGACTTTGAGTTACTAGCAGTCATTTATTGTTTAGAAGCCTTCATGTTATTTATTTGGAATAACTATTTGAACCGATTGTGAGGCTATAGTAAAATATAGCCAACAGATAAAGGAGGTAAGAAAAGGAATAGGCTTTAAACGTTGGATTAAATTTACAGATGTCATTCTTAATAAAGGACTCAAAATCCATTGGGAACATATTAAAGGCAGTGGTAATTCTTTAGCAGACACTTTATCAAGATTATTAATTTAATATTGTTTTGCAGTCATGGATACAAAGAGAGTTCGCACTTATGGCTACCAAAAGATAATAAAATTCGGCAATCAGGAACTTCCTCAATTCTCTCGCAAAGGAGATATTTTTGAGTTCTTGATAGCATCCAACAATGCTTAATAGATAATATTTGGAATATTCCTACTTCACCTGGAATAGTCGGCCAAAAGATAGCCATTATTAATGCTATGTCAAATTACTTCCTTACTACTATTCAGAAACCACTTGGAAAAAAATTCTCCTATTATGCTATTTTCTCTAGGCCTTATGCAGGCCTTTATGCTACCTGGGATGAAGTGAAAGTCTTACTTCCAGAAGAAGATAAACCTCCTTATAAAGGGTTTTATTCACTTAATGAAACCTATGACTTACTCCCAGAGAAATTAGGCCCCAACTTTATTATAAGCTCATCACTTCATCTGGAAAACAAAATACAAGGCGACAAAACTTATTTAATGGCGGTTTCTTCCAATACTAGCCCAACAAGGCAAGAAACAGATATGCTTTCAGTACCACTTAGGCCACTCCATTACCAAACCTTAGAAGTACTACAAGGCCACAAGAAGAAAGATCATCTTTTCTCACTAAAAGCCCTACCAGAAGACCTTACTTTATACTTACAAACATTGAGCAATATTTCTTCTTATAAAACGTTCTTAGAACTCTCAGATGCATTAAACTAGTTTCATCAAAATGAGACCCCCGGAATAATGATTACTTATACAGAGGAATACTCGGAGAAAATCCCATGTATAAAACAGTTTTCTCAATGTGCTACCACAAAACTAATAGACTTGGGTTGTAGATGTCAACTTTTATATTCAATACGTTAAGCTAATCTACAGTTGGAAAATTTCAAAGAAAAAATTATAGAGGAAGACTTATTACGCCAGAATCACTTATGACTTATGGACTGCTCCATCAATTATGGATCCAAGAGTTAGACTCAATACCATTAGTGCCAAAAGCAGCTAGAATGACGGTTTCTTTTTCTTCAAGTAAGTGTTGGAGAAGTCGTCCAAGAGTCTTTGGTACTAATGGTATTGAGTCTAACTCTTGAATCCATAATTGATGGAGCAATCCATAAGTCATAAGCGATTTTAGCGTAATAAGTCTTCCTCTATAATTTTTTCTTTGAAATTTCCCAACTGTAGATTAACTTGACGTATTGAATATAAATGTTGGCATCTACAACCCAAGTTTGTAAGTTTTGTGGTAGCACATTGAGAAAACTGTTTTATACATGGGATTTTCTCCGAGTATTCCTCTGTATAAGTAATCATTATTCCGGGGGTCTCATTTTGATGAAACCAGTTTAATGCATCTGAGAGTTCTAAGAACGTTTTATAAGAAGAAATATCGCTAAATGTTTGTAAGTATAAAGTAAGGTCTTCTGGTAGGGCTTTTAGTGAGAAAAGATGATCTTTCTTCTAAGGACTGATAATGGAGTGGCCTAAGTGGTACCAAAAGCATATCTGTTTCTTACCTTGTTGGGCTAGTATTGGAAGAAGCCGTCATTAAATAAGTTTTGTCGCCTTGTATTTTGTTATCCAGATGAAGTGATGAGCTTATAATAAAGTTGGGGCCTAATTTCTCTCGGAGTAAGTCATAGGTTTCATTAAGTGAATAAAACCCTTTATAAGGAGGTTTATCTTCTTCTGGAAGTAAGACTTTCACTTCATCCCAGGTAGCATAAAGGCCTGCATAAGGCCTAGAGAAAATAGCATAACACGAGAATTCCTTTCCAAGTGGTTTCTGAATAGTAGTAAGGAAGTAATTTGACATAGCATTAATAATGACTATCTTTTGGCTGACTATTCCAGGTGAAGTAGGAATATTCCAAATATTATCTATTAAGCATTGTTGAATACTATCAAGTTGAAGTCTTAAAGGAAACTCAAAAATATCTCTTTTGCGGGAGAATTGAGGAAGTTCCTAATTGCCGAATTTTATTATCTTTTGGTAGCCATAAGTGCGAACTCTCTTTGTATCCATGACTGCAAAACAATATTAAATTAATAATCTTGATAAAGTGTCTGCTAAAGAATTACCACTGCCTTTAATATGTTCCCAATGGATTTTGAGTCCTTTATTAAGAATGACATCTGTAAATTTAATCCAGCGTTTAGAGCCTAATCCTTTTCTTACCTCCTTTATCTGTTGGCTATATTTTACTATAGCCTCACAATCGGTTCTGATAGTTATTTCAAATTTATTGCAAATAAATAACATGAAGGCTTCTAAACAATAAATGACTGCTAGTAACTCAAAGTCTAAAGATGTAAGTCTTCCTTTTTCCTTATATTTTCCTTAGGCATATCTGCACAATTGTTCTGAAGTTTTGGGGGCATATTTAGATCTTTTACTAAATAAAGTTCCTCCCCAGCCTGTCTCACAGCCATCTGTTTCAATTACTAAGTAATCTGTATCTAAAGGTAAAGTTAATTGAGGTAATTGTTAGACCATTACTTTAATTTATTTTACTAAATCTATATCTTGTGATTAAAATATCTTTGTCCTGTTTGTGAAATTTTGTTATACAGAGATCCACTAATTTTTCCAATATCTTTTAAATAAAGTCGTGCATAATTAAGTAGGCCTAAGAATGATCGAAGTGTTTTAATGTCTTCCATTTTATCTGAAAAATCTAAGATTTTATTGGTGATATAAGCTTGAAGTGTTATCATACCTTGACCTATAAGACTGCCTCAAAAGTCAATGTAAGGAACAACTAGTTTCATTTTTTTTTTTGGGAAACAATTAAACCATGTTGTTCAAAAAGGTTAAAAATCATGTGTACATTTTCATAATGTTCTTTTGTTTTAGAGAATACTATAATATCATCAATGTATACACATGTGAAGTCAATCACACAGGTCTAAATATGTCATCCATTTTCCTTTGAAAGACCTGAGGGGCTACTTTTAACCCAAAAGGCATTACTAGCCATTCAAAATGGCTTTCCGAGCAAGAAAATAATGTCCAGGGAATTGATTCTGGATGCATTTTAACTTGCCAAAATCCTGATTTCATATCAAATTTAGAATATTATTTCGATTTTTTAATTTTATTGAGTAATTGATCTTTATCTTATATTTTATACTCATCTTCATAACAATTATCATTAAGTCTTTTATAGTTGAACACCATTCGAGACCGCCCTCTTTTCTTCTCAGCTTCTTTTTTTACTATAAAAGCAGGACTTCTATGTCTGGAATCTGATCTCTGGATGGCTTGTAATGCCAGGAGTTGAGTAATATGCATCTTGCATTCTTCTATGTCCCAATTGGAGTATTTTAAGTCTTCTGCTTTAATAGTTAAGTCAAGATTGATAATATTCCGTTTACAATCCACTTTATCTTTTTACCAATATTTAAGGGGATTTTCATCAAGAATTTCTATTTTTTTCTAATCTAGAAATGACAGCATCTAACGTGTCTTTCTTGCTAAGTAGTGTATTTAAAAAGGAGGGTTTAAAACCATCTTGATAGTAAGTTTCTGGTTCAAAAGTGACCTCAAAATCAGGTATAAAATTGCTAAAAGCTTCGGGGCTCCAAGAGCCAAGTTTATCTAGTTTTCCTGTAGGGAAAGTGTAACTTTAGGTTTCTTGGTTTTTGATTTTGGTTGGCCAGAGGATGAGAGGGAGCAGCTAGGATTATAGGGACAGGGTAAGGTAGAGGAAGTAGGATTGCAACTTTCAGCAGGAGGGGTGCCACCATGCTGCCCAACGCTAACCTCAGAGGGATAAGCAGATAAAATAGAAGAGATAATGGAGGTGGAAAGAAAGAAAGCATAATCCTTACTAAATAAAAGAGCGCGGTCTCGTGGCAGCCATAACTCCACAGTTGCCTCTACATTTATGAGGTCGCCGTAAGGTCATGTCTCCGTGTCGGTGACACTTGGCCACCAAAATAGTAAATTCCACCTATTCCAACAGGCACGACATCTATTTTATAGGTGAAGTTGATTAACCTATTGTTTAATAAAAAAATGCAAGGCTTGAGGAGTTCTATTCTTGTCTTGCCAGAAAAGCAAACATATGTATTGGGGAAGAACACAAGACCGCAACTAGTTACAAGGCAAAGGTGTTTGGAGGTTGAATAAAAACTCAAAAGGGGATATAAAAAGAAAAGAATTAATACAAGGGTATGCTATATAGAATCACCTTACTATTTTCTAGGTGCTTTGCACAACTTGTTGGTAGGATATACATGAAATTCTTAAAATGTCAATTGATCCATTAGCTTGTAAGACCCATGTCCAACTACTTTTGCCAAAATTCATAAGCTTGAGTTAGAAATAATGATAAATATAAAAATCATTGTGTCAATCTAACTCTTTCATTAGATCACAACTCTCTATTTTAAAACTCCATTAGATCACAACTTTTCGTCTTCAACAAAAAAAAAAGGGTGTGATGACCTTCCCCATTTAAGATTTGATGCCCCTATTAAGGTGGAAACTCCACCTAGGAATTGCAAGATCATTCTTCATTGGCAATATAAGAAGTCCAGTGGTGGATTCCTTTAACACGGCTAACCTTTCCAATCATCTCATCATGCTTAGGATTTTAACAAGGGCAACTTTGTTAACAATTGTAATAACTCATTTAATGAGATAATTGACTCATTAACTTTTTGGAACGACCACTTGTCCAAAATGCTTAAGCCAAGTTAATAATGTCCCATCGGGGCGGTACGGTAGTTAAGGCATGGGTTGTTGCCACATTAAGTCATGGGGGCGCAACTCGGCACGTCCGAGCATGCCTTCCCCCATGTCTTGGCCACTACACTAATGGCTAGTAGTCACCCGTGATTTACCTCCTCCGTATTCACCTAGCGAGCGCACAGGACGAGCGAATCGCTTTTTACCACATTAAGCCAAGTTAATAATAGCTCACTGATTTAACCCTATAAAATATCTCCAACCCACTACTTTCCATGTGGAACTAAAGTATGATGCCATATTGCACATTTAAAAAATAACAAGATGTTGCATTGCATAGAATCTGTTATTTCCTATGGGCTTTACTTAATGCACCATAGAATCTATTTAATGGCAAATCATCTACCAAGGTTATTTAGATCTTGTAAATTATGTCAAGTGAAGCTTTCTTTAGTCTCTAATTAAATTAGACAAAAACAAAAAAACTAAAACTATTCTAGGGAAGAAATAATGCTATACCTAAAAAAGACTCGATCAAAATAGGAACTAGGAAAGATACTAAATCAAATTAAACTTACCAAAATTATCCAACATTCATAATAAGGCTATTAACTTAAAAACTACATTAAATAACCTATCCTCCTATACAAGAGGATCTACCAAATAAACTTCTCAAAATCTTAAACTTTTAAAACTTAAATTCCTAATTTACATTAGACACGTAATTAGAAAGTGAGATTAACAAGTATATGAGGGGTAATCAGAAAGTTAGACCAACAACTATACAAGGGGTAACACCATGTTGTAGAAAAAAGTGCATACTACTGAAACGAAACAGGGTAATTAGTTCACTTAAACAGAATGCATAAACTGAGAAAACAAAAAACGTCTCAGATCTCTGAGCTGTGTATAGCATTCATTTAAATATGAAGCACTAACAAATAAGAGGTCTACACCTTATAATACTTAAAGAATGTAAGGTTTAGTTTCAGACTTTTTCATGGAAGGTTGGATTTATTGATTAATTATACATCTTTTACCTTCAATACAAATAGGCTGTTGATAAGATGAAATATCAGTCTTTCATGATGCATCAAACATCCAAATAAAAATATAGAAATCATTTTACGGAATACAAAACAATCTATTTCGAAAGAAGTCGACTAAGGCTAACTATAAAGACTGCTAACTACTTACCAAATGATAGGGATTGGAGAAGTAATCCTGTTGAAGTGGCTCATTATTAGGAACACTACAGGGGGCAATGAAAAACAGAATCATCACTTACATGCACATATGAATGGGGAAAAAAGTCAAATAAATTAACATATATGTATGCTACCATAATAATTCATGTAACAATAAGAAGAAAACAGGAAGTTAAAGCCTGGAACAACTAACAGGTTGTGTATCTAATGTAATATAACTGAACTATGAATATGCTGGCATAAGTTTGTGTTGAATAATTACTGCACATAAGATATGTCACGTTGGCAAAAGATAATCATCAAGCCATGCATCTTTCAGTAGGCATTTGGCAGCACAAATCTCATTTGTGAATCAAATTTTAGTTATTAAGATTTTATAAGATTTTCTTTCATTGGCAAGTGGTACAGTTCAAACAACTCAATGCTGTGTTAACCACAAAAAAGACTAGAAATGTGAATAATCAAAGAAGTTATTCTGATATCTTCAACAAATAACTAAGACTGCAGTGAATTTTAAGTCCATGGCACGAAAATTGAATTAATGCTCAACCAAGTCAACTAACTCCTCTAAACCAAGAAGAACAAGAAATAAACATGAAATCATTTCCACAACCAGTAGTATCTCTCACCACTTGGGAATTTGAAAAGGCTGCACATAGTTTACCTTGCAAATGCAGAGTCAGCAAAATGCATTGGACATGAAAAGGCAAGACAAGGAGTTAAAAAGATGTAAATATAAAAAAGAAAGAAAATTAGACACAAATGACTGTACCAAGTACTAGCAATGCTGAAATTAGTTGTAGTTCAGTATGATACTAGACCGTCCACCGAGCAGCAGTGTGGTGTATGGAGTGATCAATATTTTTTGTGGGTAAATGAAATGGTGATATTAAACCAAGCTTCCCATCATCAACCAAATATAAGAATTTATAAACTGCCACCAGAACTACAATGCTAAACTGGTACAAATTCTTGTTGGGCTGGTAGAGAATACATGTTAGTGTACCCACTATTCATATCCATCATTGGAACTATACATGAAGTCAGATAATGTGAGCCAAGATAGTCCACACAAGGAAATGCTAAAGGCAATAGGTATGTGTCTGTAAGTGTTAGATTTCTACTAATGCAAACATCGTTTCATGTTTGTATAACATTTGCATGTTGACGCAAGGAGAAGTGACACAACACAAAATCGAACCCTCAAGCCACCAGAAGATTGGGACAAAATAGACAAAGTGAATAGAATTAATATCTTACAAAGAGAAAACAAATCCTTACCCAGAGGAGAAACTATCACACTGAATAAGAAGATTTACATAGAAAATCAAAGGAAAATTTATTAATTAAAACTTGTATTAATACATGGAACCTAAACTTTTTTTGTAAACTGATGACAATAATACATGGGATCCTATTTTTTTTATATATAAATTGATGGCAATAAGACTATTCTTAGTAAATAACAACTTAGTTTACCATACTAAAAATCTTAATTAACTTTTTCAAAAATCTAAACAATGTTCACCAACTATTTTACTATAAATATAACAAACTACAAAAATTGTAAACTACTTCAAAATTTTCAACAATTTTAAATAGAATTTAAAAATTCCGCTTGCATTAGGAAGACTATGTCATATAATATCACTCTAGTCAGTTTTCATGTGATGGATGGAAATAATTGCCTCGCTCTAAAAAGGGATAGCACATATCATTGCAGTAGCACATCAAACCAAAACCATTGTCAAGATAGAGGCACTACTCAAACACAAAATTACTATGCCTGATGGGAACTCTAGAGTGCAAATTGTGGTGGGGGCATCAAGAAAACAACAAGAAGAAGTGGGAAGGCTAGTCGAGTGACCTCTAGCAAACAATAGAATCATAGACTTGCTATCTCTACTTATTCTTTTTGTTCTTCATCTTCTTCTCCTTGTTATATTCCTCCTCTTCTTCCTCTTCCTCTTCCTCTTCCTCCTCTAATCTTAGTCGGTGTCAACCAACACCACCTTGTACCAATACATTATGATAAATAACAGTCTCTAATGCCATCTCATTTTGGAAAATTAATGAAATTTCAACACAAAAGGAAATTTAAAACCATTATGAGTGATAAAGGCATGTTAACACTACATTGACTAGTAGTTATCATGAACATCATACTTATACACGTTGATAGGTTATTATCACTTCGTACACAAAAACAAAGGGAAAGGACCAAATTTCAAACACTTTATTATGGTAACCCTATATAAATGTAGTATGCAATGTCAAAAGCCAACCAAGATTCAAAATCTCAATATGTGCCGAACTTTCGGTCTTTGAGTGTCGGTAATGGATTGGAGTTGAAGAAGGATAGATATGAAATATAGAAAGGAGATATTGTTTGTGTTGAGCATGGTTTTAAATATTATATCATGATTGGCAAAACGGTCGAAATATATCATTCTGGTAAATTAGTGAAACTCAATACCACTTAGGATAGACAATATCTCCTTCCTTCACTTCATTGTCTTCAACCTCCAATATTGCATCACTTCATTGTCTTCAACCTCCAATATTATATCTGTTAGATTATATATATTTATTAGAGTTATTTGTTTATAACCTTTAGGGCAATTTAGTCTTTTACCCTTTTAGTTTAGGGCTTAGGATTTTTTAGCCTTGAATTTCTTTTTGTTTTTGCATTAACTTGGTTTTGTTTTTTGCTCGGTTATTTGTGAGCACAATTCATTATGTCATCATGAAGGGTTGCACAGATGATTCGCTTCAATCGATTAGTATCTGATTCGATGGAAAAAATTATTCGTAGTGGGGATATGTTATGAAAAACTTCTTGCGGGAAAAATTTATGTGGGGATATATTTCAAGTGTGCAAGTTCAACATATGGATAACATCGCTGATGATTATGCAAAAGTCGTTGGATGTTTAGGAGGCTGATAATGTGAAGATTATTATGTGGATCAATAATTCCGTTTCACACTCCATTAGTGCTCAGTTGGTCAAGTACAAGACAACCAAAGAGGTTTGGGATCATCTGACAAGATTATACACGCAGTCTAAGTTTGTGAAACAATATCAATTGGAAGCAGATATTCGCGCACTTCGACAGCAAGGTCTGAGTGTCCATGATTTTTATTCTGCCATGTTAGAACTATGGGGCCCGTTGACACTCATAGAATCCTTATAATTGCAAGCATTCCTAGCTTATTTCACTTGTAGAGAAGAAGAACGTCTAATCCAATTCTTGATGGCTCTTCATAATGACTTTGAAAAGATTGCGCGGAATAATTTTGCATCGTAGTCCTCTTCCTTCAGTTGATTCAGTAGTATATGAATTGCTAGCTAAGGAGATTCGCCCTAAGTCTAAGATAGATAAGAATGCATCTGTTTTTTCAGCACCACAGCAACCTACGTCTCATAATCAAAGTAGGTTGACTTCGAAGGTTTGTAGTGATGAGTGTGCTTATTGCAAAGAGGGGCATTAGAAGTCGCAGTGTCCATTATTGTTTAATAAAGATAACCTACCACAATAGAAGAAACAACCACCGCAGCAGCAGTATCAACAACAACCACCATTACTACATCAGAATGTTTCACATAAATCTGATAATCAACCACAACAGTTGTCATATGAACTACCTCAGTCTAGTAATGAAGTAGCTACCACCTCTTTAGATCCACATATACTTGAGCAATTTCAACAGTTCCTTTCTTCACAGCTTTGTACCATGTCTACTTCTTCTCATATAGGTTTCTCATCCTCTAGTACATTAGATACCTTCCTCTTTATGGATCTTAGATTCTGGAGCCTCTCATCATATGTCACCTGACTTGTCATCTTTTATCTCCTTGTCTTCTAATTCATCTTTATCAATTGTGACTACTAATGGTACTCCGATATCATTAATAGGTGTCGGTTTTGTTGTTAGAACTTGCTTGTCTCTTCCTGATGTTTATTATATTCCTAGTCTTACACTTAATCTTGTTTTTTTTTGTTAGTCAATTGTCTTGAGTCTGGATATTCAAATTTTTTTTCTTCATTAAATTGTTATGTGTATGACCCACAATCTCAAAAGGTGATTGGGACATGTCATAGGCAAGGGGACTCTATGTCTTGGGTAAGATTTAAGTACCAGATGTTGCAGTTTCTAGTTTCGATTGTCATCTTTCGTTCTTCTTCTAATTTTTATTTATAGCATACTAGTCTAGGTTATATTTCAACATCTCGTTTACAATTTTAGCTTCATCTGGGGTATTAGGAACTTTAAAAAGTCATGATATTTTTAATTGTAGTAGTTGTAAACTGGCAAAATTTTCTAGTTACCTTTCAATAAAAGTCATGATATTTCTGATTGTAGTAGTTGTAAATGGGCAAAAATTTTTGATTGTAGTAGTCCTTTTGAACTTGTTCATTCTGATGTGTGAGACCTTCTCCTATTACTTTAAAAGGGGATCAAGATATTATATTTTTTTATTAATGATTGCATTCGTTATACTTGGATTTATCTTATAAAACACATATTTGATTATCCTACCATCTTTAATAACTTTAAAACTCTTGTCAAAACTTAACATTCGGCTATTATCAAGTATTTATAATTGTGATTTAGGGGGCAAGTACACTTCCAATGTTTTTTCTCGTTAACTTGCATAAGAAGGTACTATACATCAAACCTCGTGCCGAGAAACATCTAAATATAATGGGGTTGCGGAGAGAAAGCATAGACATCTTGTTGAGACAGCTCATTCGTTCTTATTGCCTGTGGATGGTCCTAGTGTTTTTTTGGGGAGAAGCAGCTCTTACTCATATTCATGTAATTAATAGGATTTCAACTTCTCACAATTCAAATTTATCTCCTTTTAAAAAATTGTATGGTTGTGCTCCTGATTATTCCTCTTTACGTGTTTTTGGTTGTACTTGTTTTATTCTCCAACCACACGTTGAGCGTGATAAATTATCCTCTAGGTCTGCTTTGTGTGTCTTCCTTGGTTATAGTGTTGGTCAAAAGGAATATCATTGTTTTGATCCAGTTAGTAAAAAGTTAGTAAACAAATCAAAAAGTTAGTAAAAAAATTACAAGTCTCTTATCATGTTGTGTTTCTTGAATATATTCCTTTCTTCTCCGTACCTCTTCTACCAAATGACATGACTCATATAAATTTTATTCGCATTGATCCCTTCAGTACCGACATCGACGAAGCCTCACCCATGGCTACTCTTCCACACAACGGTGTCACTGAATCTGGTATTCTCGAAACATTTCCTCCCCTTCCCCCTCCTCCTGCGACTGTTCCCATCACCTTGTGAGATTACGGACAATCCTACTCGTCGGTCTACATGCCCTCATAAGTCTACTAAACTACCTGATTTTGCTTATTCTTATTATTTTAGCTCCTTTGCTTCTTTTGTTGCCTCTATTCATTATCTTTCTAAGCCTTTGTCCTATAGAGAAACTGTTAGTAACCCTCTTTGGCAGAATGCTATAGATAAGGAATTAACTGCTTTGCATCATACTTATACTTGGGATTTGGTACCTCTACACCAGGGAAGTGCGCCATTGGTTATTGTTGGGTCTATAAGATCAAAACTAAATTTGATGGTTATGTCGAATGGTACAAAGTTCGTCTTGTTGCTAAATGTTACTCTCAAGAGTATGACATAGATTATGAGGAAACCTTTGCCTCTATTGCTAAAATGATGACCATCATTCGTACGTTAATTATCGTTGCATCTGTTTGTCAATGGAAAATATCTCAGATGGGTGTCAAGAATGTCTTTTTGAATGGTGATCTTCAAGAAGAAGTGTATATGGTGCCTCCTGGAGTTGCTCACCGACCTAGTGAAGTTTGTAGGCTTCACAAAGCTCTCTATGGACTCAACAAGCACCACGTGCTTGGTTTGCGAAGTTCTCCACGGTGATTACCTCGCTTGGCTTTCGTCCTAGTAATCATGATTTGGCTTTATTTGTAAGTGCACGCGTGCAGGTCGTATACTTTTGTCTTTGATTTTGATGGGATCAAGTCTTTGAAGTTTGGATTAGCTCATTGTTTCGCTATGAAAGACTTGGGTTTACTCCCCTATTTTCTAGGGATCAAGATCGCCTCTTCACCAAAAGGTTATCTCTTGTCTCAGTCAAAGTACATAGCTAATCTATTTGAGCGTGCACGTCTCATTGACAGGGTAGTTGATACTCCCTTTGAGACTAATGTTCAGAACTCTCCATCATATGATTCTTTTTTGCCAGATCCTAACCTCTAATGTGCAATTGTGGGAAGCTTGGTTTGTCTCATGATGACTCATCCTAATATTGCACATGTTGTACATGTGGTTAGTCAATTTGTCACTGCACCGATTACAGTTCATTGGGTTGTTCTTCGCATTCTCCGATATCTTCGAGGAACTCAGTTTCAAAGTTCTTATTCCCTTCTATTTCCTCATTAGAGTTGTGTGCATATTCTAATGCTGATTGGGCGGGTGACCCTACAGATCGTAAGTCGACCACCGATTTCTTTATTTTTCTTAGAGATTCTCTTATCGGAAGAGTAAGAAGCAAGATGTTATTTCCAAATCTTCCATATAAACTGAGTATCATGCCATGGCTACTACCACTTGTAAGATTGTTTGACTACGTTGGTTGCTTGCAGAAATAGGAATTTTTCTTCGGAAACCTACTGCTCTTTAGTGTCATTCAGATTGCGTGTAATACAGTTTTTTATGAGAGAACGAAGCATATTGAAATTGATTGTCATGTCATTAGTCATCATCTACAACTAGGCACTATCACACCGCCTTTTGTTTCTTCCTCGTTGCAGATAGCTGATATGTTTACCAAGGCTCATTCCGCTTCGCGCTTCCGTTTTTGTCTGACAACCTCTCGATGCTTCTAGCTGTAGCATCGTGAGTTTGAAGGAGATGTTAGGTTATATATATTTATTAAAATTATTTGTTTATAGCCTTTAGGATAATTTAGTTTTTTACCTTTTCAGTTTAGGGTTTAAGATTTTTTAATCTAGCTATATACGGCTTTGTACTTTTTATTTTCACACTCTTTTTGGATTTATCAAGATAGCTACTTTTTTCTCGTTGTCAATTTCTATAGTATCATGTCAGGAGAAACGGTCAAACTATATCTTTTGGTAAATTACTAAAATTCAATACCACTCGATACAGACAATGTCTCATTCCTTTATTTCATCTCCTACCTCCTTCAACATTCAATTTGTCGTCAATACCATACATCAGAGTGTCGATGCAATACTAGTACAATATCTTTCCGGTCACAAATCGAAACTATGGCATGACTCTAGATTTTGAGCCTTGTGTTGAGCATGGGCAAAGCCAACGCCAATGTAAGCCCAACGTGGGTAGTTGCCCACACTAGGCCTAGAAAATTTTTTAAAAAATAGTACATGAAATTAAAAAAAATAGGAATAAAAACATAATCATTAAATGATGAGCTCGGAGAAAAGAGTATGCAACGAGTCTCAAAGGTCAAACACAATCTATAAGATCTCGCTCCGTTCATGAAGAAGGTATTTATCGAGAGCTATAGATAGATACAATCACATTGAAACGGGTTTTCCTTAATGATCTTTTAGAGACATTAATTATGTCAAAGAAAAGTATGGTGTATTCATTGATTAAGCTTTTGATATTGACATTAAGTGTATCGGTTGGATTGTGACTATAGAGAGAGTGTTTTCTGCCATGAGAATTGTGAAAGACAGATTGCGCAATTGAATGAGTGATGACGGGATGAATGATTGTCTTATTTTCTTTGTAAAAAATATATATATTTCTAATAATTGATAATGAAGTCCTTGTACAAAGTTGTAAAATATGAAGACTTGAAAAGAAAAATTATAAAGTAATTATTATGTGGTGCTTTATGATTATAAAATTTTATTTTTTTTTTATTTAGCAATTATATTATATAACGAAGATCCTAGCTCCGCCCTTGGTGCCGAGTTATATTGAGTTTCATTGATTTACCGGGACCATACGATTCGACCATTTTGCCTAGAACAGTATGAGATTTCAAACCATAGAGCCATTTATCGATTTTTGTTTTTGTTCTCTTTTCTCTTTCTAGCAGTGATAATGCATTATTTTGAGTTTTGGAGGAAGTGAATAACTTGAAAATGAAACTAGGTAAGGTTAAAACTTTAGAAACATGTGTCACTCACAAGAACAAAGATATTTAAAGATAATGTTCCAGAAGCACACATGATAGCCAATTTGATCACAGATGACAATTCAATTATTTCTATAAAAGCAAACTCAGTAAATAAAATAGACAACAACTACCACAACAATAATTAATATGCATGTTCTCCTACTATACTAATTCTAACATAACGTATAGATTTTATATCATAACAAATAAACACATGCATTGCATGACATTAAAATATAAAATGATTGGATAAATAATAAAATAAGGAAGCTAATAAGAATTGTCACCTGTTTGCCACCATCCGAAGTTTGTGGAAAGGCCATATGTGCACTCCATCTAATCTCATCTGAGCGAACCCATGATCGTGTTCTTTGTCAAGAACATCATGGAAAGTAATGGATCCCTGTTAAGATATAAGATGTCAATATTTGGAAAGGTATGAAATAAGTCAACAAATGACATCAAGTGATCAGCACACTAGTTTGAAGTTTGAACTGCCTTAAAGACTAATGGACTAAACAGTGAAGTGACACTGGAAACAATTCCTCAAGCTTAACTAATAGCTCAACGTAAGAAGTGGGTTATCTTTCAACATAATTATATCATCTTTTATGATCTATTTCCCATTATTTCATCATTTGTTAGAACTACTCTTAATTGCTAATAAATTGCACACCAAGTACAGCAACTAAAATGGGAAGTAGGTTCTCATTTTCTTTTTGAACAATAAAGATGATTCTCACATATATCTATAAAATGATTCTCCATGGTAGCACTCCAATTCATTGTATCAAAATCATTTCTTTGAGGAAAACTGATACAAGCGTGCTCCTTTCACTATGCATCCCTATTCTGCAACTATTTTATTAAAAAAAAAAACAGGTAATATACAGTAGAAATTGTTTCAGATTGTTCTGTAAATTCATGCATCCATTGTGTTAAAATCTCAAGGGCATCTCCAATGGGAGATTTTTGGAGGAGATATTTCTCCAAATACCCTCTCTCTCTCTCTCTCTCTCTCTCTCTCTCAAATATCCCCCATTGTGGGGGATATTTTGAGAGGTGAATAGAAATCACCGGGCATAACTTTATGCCCGGTGATTTCATGATAGGTGGCATGCAAGTGGGCCCCATAAGAGGTAATGATTACTTTATTAAGATATTTTATTATATAATTTGAGATATTTGAGAGAAAGATATTTGATAGGTGAGACCCATAAATATTTGGTTGAGGGGATATTTGATTGTGAGATTTGGGATATTTGAGAAGTGAGATATTTGATTGATGATGTGGACGTGGGGACCACAAATATTTGAGAGAAATATTTAGTGTTATTGTGGATGCTTTTAACTATAAATCTACTGGGCAAATAGAAGAGCCATATGTAGGAAATAACACTCAACATTGGGCCAAAAAGTAAAATATGCTTGAGAGATGCATATAAATGTACTTTGATTTGAATGTTTGATTGAAAATGTTGATAATGCACAATAAATAAAATAACTTCATCATCAAAGAAAAGACACTAGATTTGTAATTTATGCAGGTTTGAACGTCTTTCACACCTGAACATAGTGTACTCCACGAATCTTTGTTTGAGTAGTCACCAACTCTAGAACTGATACACCACTAGATTTCCCAAAATCTAGGAATCTGGAAGAACCATTTGCTACATCTAGAAAGCTCCATTGTCCTGCAGCCCAAAAAGTTACACATCATGACAAGGCAATATTTAGTCTAGTACAAAGCATATATCAGTACTGATTCTCTTGCTTTATTTTTAAATTAAAAAATATTCTTCAAATTGGGTATGATACTTTTCTCTACTATGATCATAAATCAATGCACTTTTTCCTTGAGCAAGAGGGAGATGTTAATAAATGATGGCAATATCTCATAGTAGCCAGAGGGCATCACCATCATATAAATGTATCATCTTTACAAGTTAGCTTATGAATACAGGAAAGGAATGACTTTCTTTATTCCCAACTTCATACACTATATACCAGTGCTGCTTCTCTACTTAATTCTACATTTCTTTTTCTTCTTCTAATTTCTGAAAAAAAGAAAAAAAGTACACATCGTCTCAGATTACCTAGCTCTAATACTTGGATTCTTCATCAAACTCTTTCGACTCTACACTGGCATTGGATAATGACACAAGGACTATGACGCTGCGAGTAGCCGCTTAGAATCTCTGTTGATCACATTTAAACAATTTTTGAAATATCTATGTAGGACACTTGGATCCACGCCCACGTCTACCAGAATCCAAGTTATATAGAATACCAGTATTTACATTACCAAAATTCATTCATCTTCTCAAAAGAAATACTCGGATTAAACAAATACTAAATATAGAAAAAGGAGTTCCAAGTGGAAATTACAAAACAATATGCACAATTAAGCACAACTATCCCTATGGCAATATCAAAAGTCAAAATTTCATAATTAATTATATTGATACTAGAAATTTAAACTGCATACAAGATGCGAGTATGCAACCACCATCCTATAAAGCAAAACTGAGTCCTGAGACAATTCAGTTTCCTCATTTCATGCTTCTTTTGCCTTGAGAAGGATCCTGGAGGTAAGATCAAGCTACAACTAGCTAGCAAAAACACATACTGAAAGAAACTCTAAATTTTATACTTTATTATTAGTGTACTTATTCTACACCTTCACCTTCTAAAAAGAACATACATCTTAGCGCCTTCCTTGCACATAGGTAAAGCCATCTTGAATCAACTATTATGCACTTAGGGAATGTAGCATAGTGGCTAGGCATGCCTCTTATTAGCACTGATGGTAATGCATAAAACGACCACAATCATTTAGTAGGGATAACACCCCCCCTCAGTATAAAAATTGAAGACATTGGCAACAATTTCTAACACCCTTAAAGAACACCATAGCTATAGAGAGGAAACAAGATCATAATCATCAAGACATGCTTATCATGAATTTTACTCCCCATTGAGATTTATGTAAACTATATCACTAGAGAGGAAATGAGATAAACAAAGAAAAAATGCAGATTAGATGACATATCACAGATATTTTCTTTAATATTAATCCAAATAAGAAAAATAGATTTAAAAGAAAAAACAGAAAAATAGGCAAGTGAACTTGCTTAGTTGTCTATTAAACTGAGAAATAATATTTGACATTTGGACATGGTCTGTTTCTTTCCTTGAGACAATAAACCAATAAGAAACTACAGCATGACAACTAAGAATAATAAGCTAACCTTTATATGTTCCTGTAATATTCCACGGAGAAAAAGAACTGTCGCTGTCATCTCTCCTAAGGAAAAGCTGCTAAATTGAAAAAACATAAATAGCCAAAAAGTATAAACGCTAATCAAAGTGATATTAGAATAGAAGAGTCAAAAGGGAACCGATTATACAGCAAGTAAAAGTACATTAAGTGCTTGTTGAAAAAATTATGTAGAAGACTAGCATAAATTCACTTTTGAGTCATTAGAGATACTTAGCGAGAAAAATTCGGAATAAAAAACTTATCCTAACACTTTATCTTGCAATCAGTATGCCTCTTTATAGCATCTACCAACAAATCAGGTTATATTTGTAACGACAAATTCTTACAAGAAAAAGGAAAGATCTCACAGTCCTACTAATCCAGAAAGATTGAAAAGGGTCGTAAGGAAGTCAAATAATCATACCATTACAAGACTAGATATTTAGTTTGCAGCTAGAGCAGTGACCTAGTTCCTAGATGTTTCTTGTGATGACCATTGGTATGGAATGATCCACATCCTAATGTTTTCGAAATGTTCTTGGACATATGTGTTTATTGTGTTCTTTGAAAAAAGGGCAAAGAAGGAAACATACCTCCTCGCCCCAAGCTCCATCAACCGCAAAAGCCCTTTGTTTCAGAGGCCTCAGAGCCATCAAGGGGCTGACCAGCCCAAGAAACACCGCGACCGCCGCAGCACTCCACAAAGACCACCTTTCCCCTCTCCTCCCTTCCATGCTCTCCGTAAGCCAGCCGCCAAGGCAAGAAATAGCCCCTGCCCACAAGACGCGGATGATATCTTCAATATCACAGCCGAAGACGAGTCAATTGAAGACGAAATGGCGTGGAGCCCGAGTCCAGCGGCGCAGAAGCCGTCGAAAGCAAAGCATCTTGGGTGAATCCAAACGTGAAGCGATCAATCTATCTGGGGAAGAAAACGACGGCACGGGGGGTCGTGGTGGAGGTCAAAGGCGACGAGGAAGAAGCAGCGTGGAATAGTAAACGGCATCCACGTCCGGCTGGACCATTAAGTCTACCGCCCAGCCAACACACACTGCAATAGTGAATTTGTTAGGGCTCGCCGAACAAAATTTTTATATAATCTTTAATAATAATAAAAAATTGATAAACTTCTACAATTTAGAAGAAGAATTCTTAAAAATACTATATCAATCGAGACATATATCTTTTAATTTATATTAATATCTTTTAAGACTTATTTTATATAAAAAATATGCACTTTCTCTTTAGTCCAAATTGATAATATTATGAGTAGCGAAGTTTTTATAAATATTTTAGGTCAACTACATTATTATTTATTTTTATCATGTTAATATTTAATATAAAAAAGTATTTTAATATTTTTTATAATAGATTTGATTGATTATGTTAAAATGAGCTTAAACAAGTTAATTAAGTTTGATCAAATTAATTTTAAATTCTAATATAAAAATACTCTCTATATATACATTTTTTATAATTTAAATTATATAGTTTTTATATATTGCATCATTATATGGTAAAAATAGATATTACATTTCATCTTGATTAAAAGATCCAAAAATTACTAATCCAATCATATAAGACTAAATATAATCATATATATTTTATAAAAAAACAATAATCATAGAAAATTACTGATAAAATTAAAAATTATTTCTAATATAAAAAACGAAAAAAATGATATTAACTTAATTTAATTTTAAGCTTCTCTAAAATAAATTATTAAATAGTCTAAGTTCTTAAATAGTAAGATAGTTGATGAAAATTAAGGGTGACAATTCGGTTCGGGTTCGGATTGATGGGTTTGGATTGGTAGGTTGGCGGGTTGGAAAATGACAACCTGAACCCGACCTGATTATGAATTCGGGTTAAACTATTCAACCTGAACCTGATCTGTTTATTTTCACTTGACCCGAACCCGACCCGTTGACCCGTTTAACCCATTTGACCCGTTTAACCCGTTGACCCGTTTGACTCGTTTGATCCGAACATGACCTGAATTAAATAAAGAAATTTTGTATATTAAATTAAAAATTAAAAATAACATTTATCTACGTAAATTGAAAATCCATATCATAAATGATAAATCATAAAAACATTGCTATCAATAGCACATCTGTTTAGGATTTTTAACTTTTTTAAATTTGTAATTTTAGTTTAAATTTATAATTATAAACGGGTTCACGGGTTATAATTGGATCATTTTAGGTTGACTCGAACCCGACCTGTTTATTAATTGGGTCAATTGGGTCGACCCGATTTCGACCCGAACCCGAAACTACCCAACCCTAACTTGATTTTTTTGTTTTCAGTTCGGGTCGTGTTTTCGTGTCGGGTCAAAAATTGTCACCCCCTAATGAAAATAAGATTGGACACCTTTTTTATTATTTTTTTAAATACGTTTTTTTATTATTAGGGGTATTATTATTTTTACCCTATTTCATTATCAAAGTGTCAAAGTTATATCCTATTTTATTTTTCATCGTTATAATTTTAATAAAATTACTATAATATAAAATGATTTCAGCTAAATTATTAAAATATAAAATAATTTTAATATGTAAAATATTTCTAGCTAAAACTATTATAAAGTGAAGAAATCTTAACAACTACAAAATTTTTAAACTAAAATAATTTATATTAATTTAAAATTATCTAATAATTTTGATCAAAATTAATAAAAAAATATTAAATAAATTGTAATCGAATTAAAATAATTTTTTTTTATCAAATTAAGTAAATTTAACTAATGTTAATTAAATTTAATTAGTTCTGAAGCAATTTTAAACAGTTTGGATTAAAATAATTTTATCAAAATTTTATGGTATAATAGTTGAATAGAAATATAATAATATTGGAAAAATATTTTTAAAATAAATATATATATATATATATAGGAAATAAGGGGTGATTTTTAATTTTGAATTATTATTGGTATATTTAGCATGCCGTTTTTCAATTGTTAATTGCTCTATAAAATTGGCTTCTTTGGTTTTAGGACCGGTCGGCCACACAGATATGAAAATATTTAAAATCAAGAGTGTTTTCTGTAAATCTCATTAAAAAAATTACAAATTTCACTCATTTTAAAAACATTACGCCACTATCATCACCTTTCTAATAATTTTTTTATTCCCACTATTAATTTACTTATTTTATTATATATTTTTTACTTAATTTTATTTATTATATATAATATTAATTAATATTTAAATTTAATACTTATAATTATATTAGTATCCTAAATTTTATATAAAAATATTTATTTATGTAAAAATAATAATTACATACAAATAAATAAATGTCTAGTAAAAATATAAATAAATAAATAAAAATTAAAAAAATAAAAATATTAAAAATATATTAAATATGGCAATGGACTTGGCTGCGCACAGTTTCGGATTTTTTTTTAACGTCTATGGATTTAGGATTTAAAATTTAATATTTAGGATTTAGAATTTATATAAAAATTTATAAATCCAACAGATGAGATTTATTCAGTGTAAATGAGTCAAACTCGTGAATTATTCGGATTTTGATTAAAAAAAATTATTCGATTAAATTAATAAGCCGAGCTCAAATTTTATTTCGATTTTAAAAATATTATTAAATAGAGCTGAGTTTAATAATATTTAATTTATAGGCTTACAAACAAATTATTCGTAAATTATTCGAATTTTGATTAAAAAAAATTATTCGATTAAATTAATAAACCGAGCTTGAATTTTATTTTGATTTTAAAAATATTATTAAATAGAGCTCGAGTTTAATAATATTTAATTTATAAACATACAAACATATTTATTTAGAGACTCATAAATACACTCATTAAGAGTCTTATGAGCATAGAGCTCGTTTATCTTCTTCTTATTATAATAATAATCAGCTGGGCTCACAGCCCTCTGCTGCCCTAATTGATCGAAACGAGAAGCGGTGAGAAGACAGAGAAGCCGGGCATGGCGACCGCGGCGGTGAAGGTGATCGGCGTGGTGGGAAGCGGTCAGATGGGGTCGGGGATAGCGCAGGTGGCCGCTGTCGCGGGCTTCGACGTCTGGCTCCTCGACTCCGACCCCGTCGCCCTCCAGCGGGCGGAGAAAGCCATCGCCGCCTCCGTCCAGCACCTCGTCTCCAAGGGTCAGCTCTCCCAGGTGATCTCCTTACCTAATTCCCCTTTTTCCTTTTTTTTTTAAATAAAAGAATCTTTTTTACCAGAATTTGGAGTGAGAATTGAGCTTCTCTCAAATTTTACGAGGGATAGAAATGGGAAAATTTTGTCATATTCATGTGGAGATGAAACAAACATGGAATCTCAACAAATATATGAAGCAACAAAACTATAACAGCATCAAAATGTAGGTGAAAAATAAGAAATCAACGGGCCAATGAGGAATGTGAGAGGAATTTAGAAAGTTTTACATAGTTCTATAAACTTGTAAACTAGTCAAAATAGATTGAAAGAGAATGATCTCATTGAATATTCTCTCTTATGTAAAAACCTCCAAGGATTTTTACCAGAAGATTATACGACAGTAGCAGCAGCTAAAATGGCACTCTCAGTTGATGTGGCATTTAAAATTTACAGAAGGGGTACACATGGCAAGTGGTGTCGAAAAAAAGATAGCACCAAAACCACTAGAGGGGTGTGTGCATCGACCAAAATTGTGAAGGGATAACCATCAGTATTTAGTTTTAGATAAACTTTAACCAAGCAAAGTAGAGGGTTTTAGATTAGCCTTGACTTAGCAAATTAGTGGAAGTAATGAATAGTTTAACTGTTTTCTTATTGATTAAATGGTTTCGCTTTGTGGCTATCTTATCGGCTCAGTGATTGTGTTGGTGGTACTGGCATGCATAGTTAAACTTAGTAATTTGCATGATGTTTGGGTACAAGTGCAAAAACAACGTATAAAATCTGGTCATCCAACTATGATTGAAAACACAAGATGATTTTTATCCTCCAAGTTTTTATTTTCTTCTCTGCGGGTGGAGTTTAAAGGACGCTAACCTAGGAACCTCATCGAAGCATGAATTCGGTCCCCCTCTTCGAGTGCAAGGCTCTATCACTATACTCGTAAGCCAAGCATGAATTCGGTCCCCCTTTTTGAGTGCAAGGCTCTATCACTATACTCGTAAGCCACTCAAATCACGAAGAGGTAACAACATGATAGTCATCCTTAGGCATGCAACCTCTTGTCTATCCATCATCAAATGCCTAAATTGCATGAAATGGTGAAGTGGCAAGCAACAAATTACGCTTCAAATTTGGTTGGAAGGCATGGATGAGCGGGGTCCCACATCTGGAGCCATTTAGGGTCTGTTTGCTTGCATAATAAAAAAACTTGTTTGTAGAAAATATTTTTTAGGATTTTTTTTAAGAAGAATAGATTATTTTATGTTGTTTGGATTTGTAACTAAAATATGTTGGTGTGAATATAGAAAAAAATCCTTATCAAGACAAGATCAGGTTGATAAGGCAGCTTGGTGCAACTAGGCCCTCCCAAGCCAAACTGTGAGGCACAACATTATGGAGTTCATTGGCTCTGGAAGTGTTTGAAACTTCCAATGGACTGCTGCTCTCCAAAATCAATCTTATGAGATCATGCTATCAAAAGGAATGGACCTTATCATTGTCTGGCCATCCTACTATCAGTTCTGCTACCCCTAGCACTTTCTTTCCAGCCAGCTTCTTTTACCTAAGGAAACCCCAGTCAACAATGTCTAGGAAAGCCTTTTCCCAGGTGCATTCATTGTTCATCTTTATAATTTTATTTATCTTTTATGCTTTGATTTTCTTTGTGTGTGTGTTTCCTTAACGAAAGATGGTGGGTTCATGAAAAAAGAATAGTCCCTTTACTGAATTATTATTTAACTTGTGTGCTTAATCCTTGTATATATAATTTGCATTTGAATACATTGAGCGTTTAGTGCCACCATGGAGGGATCCTAACTTGGCTGTATTGAGATAATGGGAAATACCTTTTCTATTTGCGATCAATTTTTATATGTCAAGTAGACACGATAAACAAGAAGAGTGAAAGGATTATTTAAGTTTCTGATTTTTTTTCATTCAAATGGAAGAACATGATTGATAAGTTCAAACTTCAAATTTCACTTTTGAATTAACTGGCAAAATGTGGAAAAAAATTGTTTCATTACTCTTCTTTTTCTATGTTTTCTCCCCGTTTATACAATTATTATGTTATCGCTTCACAGCTTGCAGGTACTAACTTATTGAACCACTTGAGATACACATCAAGTTTAGAAGATCTTAAAAGTGCAGATGTCATAATTGAAGCCATTGTGGAATCTGAAGTCATAAAGAAGAAGTTATTTTCAGAACTTGACAGGATTGCAAAAGTTTCTGCAATTTTGGCATCTAATACTAGTTCCATATCCATTACTCGCCTTGCTTCTTCAACTAGCCGACCAGCACAGGTTCTAGCTATCATTTTCCTTCTTCAGTGACAAATAGGCTGATACTTGACTCTTGATTTATTCAGGAAATGCTTTAAATATTTTTTGCCTTCTAATTTTGTGATCCTTTTAGAAGTATTTGTATCGCAGTAAACATCAAAACATTTGCATAGTTTTATTCTAATCACAATTTTTCTGAACCATTTTAGCTGAATCATATATCATATATCATAATGCTTTCTGAGAAGTATAACAAGAATTCGTACCAAAACAGTCAGTCTTCTACATTGATAGTGGCAATTTGCTAATATATCAAAGAACTTCCTCATCAACATGCATTGCTACTGTTCTGGTGACTATTAATATTATCTTCCATGGGATTGAGGTAGTTCTCAATGCTCTGAATCTAGATTATATGATTTGCTCGTCAATCCAGCCACAATTGTCTCTTGTTGACTTTAACTGATAACCACATGGTTTTGCATTTACCAAGTCAATGTGATCACTTGAATCAATATTAGCTTGTTTTGTTCTGTACCCCATGGATCCATTAACTATAAGCTTAGTTTAGATCAAAATTGAATGAAAATTTGTCAATATATTTAAGTGCATATCATTTTTTTTCTTTGTAGGTATTTCTACTAATAAACACAGCAGGAGACAACCAAAATGAATATCGTTCATCATAAGATAAGCGGGTTTTCATGCTAAAGTGTTTTAGGTTCATGCAACTCTTTTATAGTAGATAAGCCTCTTAAAATCTTTTACACTATAACACTGCCTAGATTTATTTGGCCAAAGTAGCAAGATAGTTCTTTGGGAACAGAAGATTTCTATGTTGTTCCCACAGAGCAGATGAGTGAACAGAGATATACATTAGTTCCCATAGAATCGCCTTTATGGACTTCATAACTAAATTCATACTTGTCTGATGATTTTGGAAGAGTTGCGAATGTTGGGAAAGAAGAGGTATAAATGACTAGTACTCAATTTTACCCCAAATTGTGCTTCTTGAGCCCAATGGTTATACTTGCTTCCAGCATGGCT
Source organism: Zingiber officinale (assembly GCF_018446385.1). Classification (NCBI taxonomy): domain Eukaryota; kingdom Viridiplantae; phylum Streptophyta; class Magnoliopsida; order Zingiberales; family Zingiberaceae; genus Zingiber; species Zingiber officinale. The sequence goes on from NC_056002.1 coordinate 34,108,392, forward strand.
CAATTGGCTGTTGAAGCTTAGTAGCCGGTGAAGTGATAAAATATTAGTGGATCGATAGGCAAATTGAATGGTTTAATGTTTATCCTCTATAGTTTGTGCTAGACTTAGGTAAACTTCCTTCGAACTTCAGATGATCCAACCATGCCATGCTCTTTCTTTCAAAATGTGGAGAACCAATCTAGGCAGATTATTGTAGATTTTTTGCAGATTTATTGCACAAATTTGATTATTACAGATTTGATTTGATATTGTATAATTAGGAAGATTTGATTTGATAATAACCCTAATTAATTAGGAGATATTATGTGATTTCAATTCCTTAAATAGGAGTATGTAATTTGTATATAAAAGGAGGCAAGTTCATTTAAATAAATGTAAAGTTTTATGGAGAAAAACTATATGGTATTAGAGTGAAGTTTCCTTCTGTTGCTCAGCCGCCTCTAGAGTTTCGGTCTTCATAAGATTTTTGACGACGACAACTTTCGGCCATAATGTCTCTTCTACCTCTGTCTACTAATTGAGACTGCAACCAATCAGGTCGGACTTCGAGCAGATGTCGACAAACTCTTCCTCAGTTAACTTTGCTCCAAATCACACCATGATTCCGGCAAACTCTTCCATAGTCAACTCTGCTCCAAATTATCTCATGATGCGACACTTTCGAATTCAATCCGAAACTATCTCTGGCTCAATTACCATTCACAAACTGAGTGACCACAATTATCTTTGGTGGTCACAATCTGTAATGATGTTCATCAGTAGATGAGGAAAAGATGATTATCTCATGGGCATTCCCTAGAAATAGGCAGTCCGAAGACTCCGAAGTATCAAGTTTGGAGGGTCGAAAACAACCTTATTATGTCATGGCTAATCATCTTTATGAATGCAAAAAACAGTGAAAGTTTTTTATTGTTCATGACGGTCCAAGATATATGGGAGGCAATTTGTGATACTTTCTTTAGCCAAGACAATGTTGCTAAATTATTTCATGTGAAACACTCTCTAAGACATTAAGCAAGGTAATCATTCAATAACTACCTATTTCACAACTTCAATCACTATTAGCAACAGGTGGATCTCTTTGAAACCCATTACTTCTAAAGACCAAACGTATTTCAAGAGATTTGTGTAGACCAAGGGAGTGTCTAAGTTTCTAATGGGACTTGATTAGTCTCTGAAATACAGCAGAATCCTTAACACAAAATCACTGCCAAGTCTTCAGGAGGCATTTTCAGAAGTTCGAAGGGAAGAAAGTCGCATGCGGGAAATGTTGGGACAGCTAAACGTCGAAATTGAGCCTCTTAAGCCAACTAAAGCAAGTGCTCTAGCAGTCCGGAATCTTGCTCACAACACGAATGGCAATTGGCCGAAGAAGGGGCACCCATGGTTTGACTACTATCAAAAGCAAGGACACACCGAAGACGTGTTGTAAGCTTCATGGGAAACCGATGGATTGGAAGCCCTCCCGGTATTGCGAAGCAAAGGGAAATGTTGTAGTCACACCTAGGGGTGTAAACGAATCGAGCCGATTCGCGAGCTTTTCGAGCTGGCTTGATAAATATTTGATTCGTATTCAAACTTATCGAATTTGAGTCTGATTCGAACATGTTCGAACTTTTTTTTAAGCTGAACTCGAGCTCAAATTATTTAGTTTGATAGTTCCCGAGCCGCTAGCGAACCTTAATATTTTATTAATATAATATAATTATATATTTAATAAATAAATTTCGAGCCTCTTGAGTACTTAGTTTTAAGCAATAGTTCGAATAGCTTACAAACATGTTCGAATCTTTCGAGCCGAACTTGAACCTGAGCTTTGATTCAAGCCGAATCTAAGCCAAAATTTTTAAACTTTTCGACCTTCGAATCGAGCTTGAACTCGAATATAACTAATTCGAGCCTTAGATTTTTTATATTCGGCTCGATTCGATTCGTTTACACCCCTAGTCACACCCATGACATAGTGTGACAACTTGGTTCCTTTTTCTAAGGAACAACTTGATATTCTCTAGAAGGCAAACAGATCGCCTCCATCAGCAATGCACACATCTGCCCACTTTTCTTGGATTGTGGATTATGGCTCTTTAGAGCACATGACAGGTGATAGATCACTTTTCTCCACTTTTTCACTATGATAAACCCCAATCGTGCATAAAGCAAAGGGGATGTGCTAAAGTAGTTGGGACGAACCATTCATCTCTTAAGCACGCTATGAAACACCCTAAGTTTTTTTTTTTTTTTTTTTTCATCATATAACATTCCAACAAATAAGGAAATTGTTTGTTATTGATAAACCTGTCATACATCCTAAGAATTTAAATTGAAAGCAAATTTATTCTCTCTAAATTATAAATGTTATTTATTTATTCTTTATGCGGAATCAGTGAGTCCTCGGGAGTGTACTGTCCAACCCAGTCTGGTCAAGGGTCCAAGCCTCAAACGTCGTCCGTTTCTTCACCTGCCACACAAACCCAAAACCCGGTGAGTTTAACTCAGCACCTCCAAACCAGTGTAGTAAAATCTTCTTATCTAGTCGCATGCATCAACAAATCTATCTTTATTTGGATTTGTTGTCTAACATACAAGCAAACAGGCATATAAGTTTTTTTTTAACAAAAACATTATACTATGAGTATCATCAACATTACTTTGAGTATCCATTGTGTGTTACATTATAGACATTTTTCCTTTAGCATTCATCATATATCATTCTTAGATAGAGGCGCATTAGTCATCCTTTATCCTTTGTTCGATTAATCAATCTGTTTAACCATGGTACCAGGTGGCGGGGCGTCAGCAACTCTCGTCACTGGGCCGTGGCCAAATATGGAAATCCGATATTGGGGTCCTCTAGGGCCTTGTCCCGTAAACGGGGTCCCTCTGGGGCCTTGACCCTTCCGGAATTCCCATTAATTATAGTCTTTTTTTTTCCATCATTAAATAAACAGAAATTATCATTTTCTATATTAAACTATTTAAGAAATCATACCAGTAACTACGTGTGGTCATAGCTTATCAATACCAGACTTCACAATTTACATCCATAGCAGTTAAGCCTATTCCCATAAGAAGGGCTACTTAAACTCCAAACATTTCATGAACAACTTGGACATTATGAGACAGAAAGGAGTAACAAACACTAACAAAAATCTGATCCGAGGTATAGCAATTATTCTGTTCTAAAAGTCAACAAAAAAACTGAATTGCAGTCCCACCCTCTCCTTCAATACCAAATTCCCTACACTCTTATCAATTTCCATGGTTGAATCTATTGGGTGAAGCAACCTGCACCACTACCGATATCTTATTTGGATCTAAGGTATGTAGTTCATGCAACTTAAGGAATTCATGCAACTTAAATAATAACACGGTCATGCAGTATTAATACCATGTCTATATTAAGAAGCTAGGATCACTTAACAGTTTTATGAATATGGAAGAAAACAAGCAAAGTTCACTTAATACCATGGACATGAAATTTTAGTAAAGAGCAGAATAAGGATTAATTTATGCCATGGTCATGCAAAAATTCTAGAAGAGAACAAAAGGAAAAATTAATCACTTAACACAACATCAACTCCCTTTTTCCTCCACACTGCTCGAGGAAACAAAAGCTTTGCCAGAGATCAACCCAAATCCACTACTCTCCACCCATTCTAACCAATAGTCGAATCCACTACCCTTCTAGAACACAACACTGATGCCCACCAGCCAACTCTGCCACCGTAAACAGAAATCACCTCAACACAATATCATCCAACCTAGTCCAAAACACTGTACCTAGAATTTGTCCACCACATCACAACTAGCTTGAGGAAACCCAGAACCCCATAAACTGAACCTCACACTTCCAAGCCGATCAATAAAAAAAAATCCACTTGAAGAGCAAAGCAAGAAAAACGATTCAGTTGACCTGCTGCTGAAATCCCCTTTGTCGAAACAGATTTATTGCAAAGAAGCAATACAAACACCAAAGATCAACTCCAACGCTCAAACTCAAAGCAGGCTACAATCAATCAAACCCTTGCTTATATCACAAACACAACCATCAGAAACCCTGCTAGCCAACCGAATAAAACCCTCACTCATACCTGCTGTAAAAAGCCTAGAGTTCCCTCAAAACTTGCTGCGTATATGGATTCAAGGAGCCGAAAGAGGTGCTGGAAAAATAAGCTACTGCAAATACCGGGATAACAAAAAGGAAAACAGACTTAATTGAAGGGAAGAGAAAGGGTTCTAGAGGTGCCTTGTTTTCGGAGACCCGGTGTTGGCGCAGGTGGCGACGGCGAACAATGGTGAGGCGCCCCCTTTCCTTTCCTCCTGTCGAGACCTCCCCCCTCTTCCTTTTCTTCCGCCGAAACCCTTCTTTTTTTTTTTCTCTTCACTACCCACCCCTTATAAGAACCAAATCCTTCAGGTTTGGCCCATTCTTTATCAATTGGGCTAAGCCCAAGTGTCCATTCCCCCTTAAGTAAAACAAAGAGTTTATTTCTATGTTCCCCCTTGGATTTCTTTTTTTTTTTAAAGAAAGGGAAAAAAAAACATTGGACTTTACAAACCCTCTCCCCTTTAATTGAATTTCGTCCTCGAAATTTTAAACTTACCAATTAACTCCGGGTAGCAGACCCTCATGTCAACTTCTGTCTCCCAAGTGACCTCCTCGTCAGCGTGGTTCCACCATTTGACCTTGACCATCCTGACCATCCGATTCTGTAGCTTCCTCTCTTGCCGGTCCAGTATTTGTATAGGTCTCTCCTCATAGGACAGATCCGGGGTAAGCTGCAGTGGTTCAAAATTCAACACGTGGGAGGGATTCGACATGTACTTGCACAGCATTGAGACATGGAACACATTATGCACTCCTGCAAGATTAGGTGGCAAGGCCACCCGATATGCCAATGTTCCCACCCTATCTAAGATCTCGAAGGGCCCAATGAACCTCGGGCTAAGCTTACCTCTCTTACCAAATCTCATAACAACTTTCATCGGTGCTATTTTCATAAAAACGTGATCACCCACGGCAAATTCCAGGTCCCTTCTCCTCTTATTAGCATAGCTCTTTTGCCGACTTTGGGCGGTCTTCATTCTCTCTCTAATCCTGGCTACTAGGTCTGCTGTATGCCTCACGATTTCTGGTCCCACCTTTGCCCTCTCTCCCACTTCATCCCAATGGATGGGGGATCTGCACCTCCTTCCATAAAGTGCCTCATAAGGAGTCATGCCTATAGATGACTGATAACTATTGTTATAAGTGAACTCCACAAACGATAGCTTTGATTCCCAACCCCCCTGAAAATCGATCACACATGCTTGCAGCAAGTCTTCTAAAATCTGTATCACCCTCTCCGATTGACCATCTGTTTGGGGATGAAATGTTGTACTAAACAATAGTTTAGTCCCCATGGCCGAATGCAAACTTTTCCAGAAAGCCGAGGTGAACCTCGGATCTCTATCCGATACTATAGAAACGGGAATCCCATGCAATCTGATAATCTCTCGAACGTACAACTCTGCGTACTGAGTCATGGAGAAGGTGGTTTTTACTGGTAGAAAATGTGCTGACTTCGTGAGTCGATCAACTTCGTGATAGTCGATCAACTATCACCCATATGACACTCACTTGGCTACCAGGATTCATAAACTCTAGTACTTAAGCCTGGAGGTCTAGAGTTCGAATCCTGAGGGAGGCAAAAATCGACTGGCCAGGGGTGGAAAGTCCTAGTGAGTAACAGCATGGCCGACGGTCGACGACCCGAGGGTCGCCAAATGGGTCGGGTCGTTACACGCTAACTCTACATTCTGTGCTATTTGTGTCTAACCTTGATTGTAATCTTGTGTCTGTTAGTAGATTAAATAAAGATATCAACTGTGAGACTAAATTCTTTTCTAACTCGTGTGTTGCAGGATTTGAGCGCCAAGAAGACGATTGGTAGTGTTGAGTTTCGTGAAGGCCTTTACTTAATACCTATCTTCGAGCCATTTGGTTAGTCACAAATGTCAATTGAGTCTCGGTGATAGTAGTCAGTGTAATAAAGAAAGTGATATTATGGTGTAACACTTTTGACTTAGTCAACCCAATTTTTCATATTTAAGGTATTTGCTTCCCTCACTCTATTAATAAAAATCCGAGTTTGTTTCAATGTGAAGTTTGTCAAATTGCAAAATATACTCGAAACACTTACTTTCCCGGACAATATAAGCCTACGTATCCTTTTTCTCTCATCCATGATGACATCTAGGACCATTTTGTACCGAGTCTCATGTAGAGCTGTCGGACAGGCCAACCCGTGGAGGGGCGGGTCAGCCCGTAGCGGGCCAACCATTTGGCGGGACGGGGTTGGCCGACCCGTTAACTTGGCGGGTTGGGAAATTTCCAACCGAACTCAATACAAGACAGGTTGCAGGTTTGGCAGGCCAACCCGTAGACCCATCAATTTTTTTAAAAAAAAATTAAAAAAATATTTTATATTTTCAACGTTTTATTTCGGAAATGTTTCATTAATCAAATGTATTCATAAATATGTATTTTAAATATAAATGGACACAAACGAGTATTTATGTTGGATGAAAATTATTATTTTTATTTTAAAATTATAATAAAGAAAGATAATAAATTGACATAAAATTTAGTTTACATATATTTCTCGACTCGCGGGCCAACCCAAGCCCGTCGCGGGTCGACCCGTGCGGGTCGCGGGCCTAGGCCGGTCGGCCCGCAGCGGGCTTGGGTGGATAAAATTCCAACCCAACCCGCTTAAATTGTTTGGTGGGGTGAGCCAACCTGACGGACCCAACCCAAATTGACGGCTCTAGTCTCATGGGCTCAAGGTGGTTTCTATTATTGGTTGATGATCACAGTAGATTATGTTAGACATTCCTAATGAAAGACAAATCAAAAGCTAAGCAAATCTTCCAAAACTTCCATATTATGGTCAAAAATCAATTCAAAAGTGATATTCAAATACTCAAGACCAACAATGCTAAAGATTTTATTAATTCTGATCTTGGCTCATATATCAAATCTAATGGAATTATCCAACAAATCTCATGTGTTGACACACTGCAACAAAATAGTGTGGATAAACGGAAAAATTGCCACAATCTTAGGTAACTTGATCTCTACTATTTCAAGCTAATGCCCCAACTACATTTTGTGGAGAAGCAATTCTCATTGTTACATGCAAAATTATTTCCCTAGTCTCGCCGTATCTCTGACCTTCCTTAAACTCTTCAGCGGTTTCACTTTTGTGCATATTCACTCTTAATACCGAGGCAAGTTTGATGCTCGGGTTCATAAATGTCTCTTTCTTGATTAATCCTCTAATAAAAAATGATACAAATGTTATTCACTAGTCACCAAAAAGTTCTTCAACACTATGGATGCTATTCTTTGAAACTTTCCCTTACTATAATACTACACGTCTGGGGGAGAACATTACCAATGAATTGCAGTATTGGGAGTAGGCATCCCTTCTTGGGCCATCATCGTTTGAGTCTTCATCATGGTCTGAGTCTTCCGTTCAACCTTTCCCAAAATCTGGTGATCCACCCTTTCCAAATCTTGATAGTCACCCTCCTTATTCTCATATTCTACAGGTGTATAAAAGATAGAAACATTGAGTGCCAATACTATCTCAATATTGCCAAGAGAATTCCCCAAGCTAAGTTAAATCTGAATCGCAACGGGAGACAACAAATTCTAGTCCACAGCTGGATTTTACATAAAATCTACCAGTTGCACACAGGACAGGTAACACACTCTTCACAGTTGCATTTCCTATGTGATGCTATCTCCATCATTTCATGCATTTGTGACCTCTTTAGACCGAATCAATATTCCTATATCATGAATGGAAGAAGGCGACTATTGAGGAATGTAATGCACTAGAAAAGAATGGCACGTGGGTGATAACAAAGCTACTATCAGGAAAGAAAACTGTGGCATGTAGGTGGTTGTTCTTAGTTAAACAAAATGCAGATGAGAGCATAGACTGATACAAAGCACGCCTAGTGGCGAAAGGATATACTCAATCATATGGAATTAATTATTAAGAGACTTTTGCGCCAGTTCGTGTTCTAGTGCCCATTGTTGCCAATTTGGTCACCGTATCAGCTTAATGTTAAAAATGTTTTCCTTAATAGAGAATTGATTGAAGAAGTATATAGTCCAAGTAATACAAAAGGAAAAGTATGCAAATTCGGAAGGCATTGTATGGGCTGAGAACAATCACCGAGCATGATTTGATAAATTCACAGAAGTCTTAAAGAATGATGGATACTCTCAGTCACAAACTGATCACAGTTTGTTCACTAAGTACTTCTCAGATGGGAAATCATAGTTTTGATTGTGTATGTTAATGACATTGTCCTTTAAGGAAATCATGGTGATGAAATTAGAAAACTGAAGTCTCATGTTTAAAGCATTCGAGATCAAAAAGACTTGGGGCACTTAAAGTATTTCTTGGAAATGAAAGTGACACGAAACAACAAAGGCATATCTGTTTCCCAATGTAAATATGTACTTGATCTATTGTGTGAAACTGGAATGAGTGATTGCAAGCCGACTGAAACTCACATGGATCCCAATACTAGGCTTATGCCTAGAACTGATGAATTAGTGATTGACAAAGGATAACACCAATGGCTAGTGGATAAGTTGATCTACTTAACTTATACATGTCTGTACATAAGTTTTTCAGTGTCAGTTTCTAAGTAATCCATCTATGGATCACATGGATGAAGTGAATCGTATATTAAGATACCTGAAGAAAGATTCAGGAAAGGTCTTATGGAAAGGAAATTAGGTAGCAAATCTTTAGAAGTATATATTGATGATGATCAGGCATGGTCTCCAAATGATAGAACGTCTACATCAGGATATTGTTCTTTCATCTGGAAAACATAGTAACATAGCGAAGCAAGAAGCAAATTGTGGTTGCTAGAAGTAGTTCAGAAGCTAAGTTTAGAGCACTAACCTAAGATATTTCCGAGGGGATATGGCTAAAGATGTTGCTAAATGATTTCAAAGTTGAGACAACATGCCCTATTCAAATCTTATGCGACAACTAGTGAGCCATCACAATTGCCAAGAATCTTAACCACTATGATCGTACCAAACATGGGGAGATTGATCGACATTTCATCAGCGAGAAAATTGAAGATAAATCAATCACCCTCAACTACATTCTCTGAAAGCATCATCCTTACGAAGACATTATTCAGACCTACTCTAAGTGAGATGAGACCATCCTCGGGTTGGAATGCATCTACCGCCTAGATTGAGGAGTGTGTTGTAGATTTGTTACAGATTTATTGCACAGATTTACTACAAACTTGATTTGATATTGTATAATTAAGAAGATTTGATTTGATAGTAGTTGTAATTAATTAGAAGATATTATGTGATTTAAATTTCTTAAATAGGAGTATGAAATTTGTATATAAAAAGAGACAAGGTCATAGAAATAAATGTGAAGTTTTCTAGAGAAAAATCACAGAAAATACTTAGGCCATAGTGTGTATTCCATATGTTTATCCTCACCTGCGAATTTTCCTGATTCTTGCCATCTAATCCATCATATCAACAAGAGACATGATGACCAAGCTTTATGCCACTCTGATCGCAGGTGATAGGCATGCACTTCATGAATCCCCCTCCGGTTATGAAACTGATCGAGATTGTGAGGGGAGCTGACACTTCAGATGAGGTCTTCATAACAATAAAAAACTTGGCAGAAAGGTTGGATGATACATGAATCGCTCAATTGTCTTGATTTAAATATAGTTTTATTGTTTTAGTCATAAGCATGTTTCATTCTATCATTTGACAGGTTCGGGAAGACTGTAATATGCTCTCAAGATTTCCCAGGCTTTATTGTGAACAGGATCTTGATGCCGATGATCAATGAGGCCTTTTTTGCTCTCTACACTGGTGTGGCCACAAAAGAAGACATCGATAGTGGAATGAAACTGGGCACAAACCATCCATTGGGTCCATTACAGCTTGCAGACTTTATCGGTTTGGATATATGTCTTTCCATTCTTAAAGTGCTTCACGAAGGGCTCGGAGACAGCAAATACATCCCCTGCCCACTTCTTGTTCAGTATGTTGATGCTGGTCGACTAGGGAGAAAGAGAGGGATTGGTGTCTACAACTACCAGAATAGAAATCCATTAGCTAAACCATTATCCTCGCTGTAAGTCTCGCAACGGAAAAGATTCGCGGAACGGTATTACGTGAAATAGAATAAAATTGTGGACTTGATACTGTTAACTATGAAATGTGCTATGGTACATTCATCAAGACTTTCAAACTCAACTTGCATTAAAGAATGATTGGCTGGCTAATTAGGCTCTAGTTCTTGTCATATTTTGGTTAATGCAATTTGGAAGCAATTGATTTTGGCCTTCATGTTTGATGTCTTGAAAATAATGTTGGCTCAGGGAGTAGCACATGTCCATGACATCTCTGACATAATTTGACGTAATGGTCAGGGATTGAGTTGTGGAAATTCAATAATAACGGTAATTAATTCTTTGTCTAACTAAGAGCATCTACAGTGAGAGCTCCGAAGGAGCTCTCACTGCGGATGTGGTAGTACGGAAGAAGCTCTCTCCCATAGTGGGAGGGAGCTTTTTTCCCATTTGACAAGGAGCGGCTTCATACAGATGGAGTTATTCCTTCATCGTTTTTTTTTTTATTTTTTTTAATTAAAATAAGTTTTTTAAATTTAAATATAATATTAGAGATGTTTTTTTAATTAGGAAAGAAATATATATGGTTTGGAGGTTTAAAAAATATGGAATCATGAAGTTTCATGTTAACAATTTATAAATTTAAATTTTATAAAAATTTAATGATGTATAATGTAAAATATAGAGGAGAAATGAGAATTATATGTAGTGAAAAGTGTGAGATCCATGAAGAAGTTTTTGAGAGGTTTTTTGATAGTGGAAAGAAATATGAAATTTTTAACTTTTGATGTGACGCAGACGTGACAACGAAAGAGCTCTAAATGAGCTCTAATCGCTGTGGATATAAGGTCAGCTATATATTTCTCCTATATTAATGGACGTAATTTTTCAGTATTATTATTATTATTAAATAAATTTTAATTTATTTTATTATTATTAATTTAATTTTTATCTCTTAAAATAGGGACAATTTCGAGTTTATCTCTTATAATTTTATATTTTATCATATCCAGTCTAATATATTTCCACATTCTAATTAGTTGTGAACACTCAATTTTATTATTATTTTTATAAAATTAAAACCCATTTGTTTTAGAACAAATAGGATATGATTCAATTCCATGGTGTAAAAGATATTTGTTCGCCCAGCGTCTTCGCTAGCATGTTCTCAGGTCAATACGGAAGAAATAAATTACGGGTGACTACTAGTCTTGAGTAATTGAATAGTACATGGGAGCACAGGCACACGACTACTAGTCGGGATCTGACTCCTAAACTTCATGATGATAACACCATCATGCACTAGCCAATTCTCCATCATGAGGGATGGATATGATTCTATTCCAAAACCGAAATGAGAAGGATAGAATACAAGAGACCTTGGTTGCATGCACTGACATTATATTGCTAGATTTCTGATTTAGTGGAATCTGTCACCATAGTATCTTACAAGGTAAGTCCAATAGTTATGTGTAAGGAGATAAATCAAAAAGCTATAGTTAATCACCGTAAGGGAGGATATTTTTCTTGACTTTACTGGGATAGATTCAGGTTTTGGTTTTGATTTTGGTTTGGAGAGGATTTTCAACCAAAGAACCCAGTCAACTCTAGACCGTATCACCAACTTGTCACGACCCAACCTCTTACGCACTGACGCGACGCCACTCCGCAGCTTCTGTCGTGCCAGTACAGTCGCCAGCCTGAAGAAACTCGAAGTGACACCTCTCGGTGCCAATGCCACTGGACTCCGAGTCGGTGAACTCTTCTCAACTTTAGGAACCTTGAACCGTCGGTGATTGACCGCCTGCTCCACGAGTCCTTCAACCATAGCATCTCGTCCTCGGGGAGGTCGACGGTCGTGCGTGCGGCACCGAGGTGGCGGTAAGTGGCGTGTCAACGAGGCTTAACCATCAACACGTAGCTCCCCATAACAGAGTATGCTGGCTTTCATGGTGAAGTCGACTTATCGTCAAGATATAAGCTTGCAAAGGGAGGGCTCGAGCCATGTAGCACGCACAAGGTGTCTCCATCCGAAGGCCAGTGGCAGATCAACAGTCGCTCAGTTCTTGCCCTCTATGAACTGAGAAACTACAAGGCATGTCTACATACAACAATGACAGCATTGACGGAGGTACCCAAGGACACTAGCTACTGCGCTTCGTCGAGGGTGGCTAGGCGAAGGTAAATGGAAAGCGAAGGATGAGTTTTTGGGCAACTGTGACTCAGGCCGGCTCAAGGCTTTAAGGCATATGCCTAGGGCGCCTATTATACTGGGCCCATCAAATATATATATTAAATCAAATATGAATATTAGTTTAGAAATATAAGAGTTTGTATATTAAATATCTAAAATTATGACTAAAATAAATTGTAGTTATTTTTTTAATTTGTTATATTTGACCAATAATTTTAAATTTTTTATAGATTAAAGATTATTTTTATTTTTATTACTAGACTTATTGATAATTTTAATTTTTTATTACTAGATTTGGTTGATAATTTAGTTTTTATTTTATTTTTATTAAAACTTGATCCATAATTTTTAATATTTTATTGATAAAAATTTAATTTACCTACCAAAATTAAATTTGATTAATAAATTAAAAATATTTATTAGTTATACTTATTAGTAATTAATTTTTTTATAAAAATATTTTTGAAAGTTAAAAACATATTTAATATTACATTATTATTTCTCTTTAAATTTATTTATTTTTCTTTTTTTCTTCTTTATTATCTTTTTTACCCTATTGTTATTGTGTTCTTGTCCTAAGTTATTATTTATGTTTTTTTAATAATTCGCTGTCATGTTTAATAGTTAAATATTTTTGGATAAATTAATTTAATTGATAATTTATCCATGTTAAAATTGATAAAAGACCCATGATTATAAAAAATTTATTATCTTAGGTCACATAATAATAATTTTATCATTATATCAAGATTTTTTTTTATCATCAAAATTAAAATTGATTGATAATTTTTTTAAAAAAATTACAATTAAAATGTAAATTAATGTTACAAAATCCGTTAGTATTTTAATATTTTATTAGAGAAATTTAATTTTATATACTTAATTTAAAATATTTATTAAATAAATATATTATTTTTTAATAAATTATGTTGAAAAGTTTAACAAAAAATAATTTTTAATTTTAAAAATTTTACTAATAAATAAGTGAGGTTTAAGAAAAGCATGACTTAATTAGTTTCTGTTTTTCAATTGCATAAATGATCGTTTACGATATGTGATAAGGCTTTAACTTTTTTTTTTTTTTTCCTATCTGGGCGTAAGAATGGTTGAGAGGGCGACTGTCACTACTTCGTGCCTGGGCGGATGTCTTAAGGGACGCGGGCCGTACAACATGGCACAGAGATGCCTGTGTAGCAACTGTCACCTTTCAAAGAAGACGATCACATGGACGAAAGGCTTCACACTGCATCAAGTGAAGAAGCCTTCAAAGCCCAGATATTGCTGTGTCTTTTTTTTTTTTTTTTTTTTTTTTTCTGTATTTCAAGGTAATTAGTTTTTTTTTAATTTGATATTCGTCATCTGCTCCTCCGAGTGCTTTGTTTATTTGGATGAAAAAGTATATTTTCTTTATTGACGTTTTTAATAAGTAACGAGTTTTACAATCTGAGCACACTACACTGATTCTTCTTCGTCGTCTTGCAGATGTCTTGGATTCAATCAAATCTTATATTTAAAAATTTAGTAAAATCATGAGTTTAAAAAGGATGTATGATATTTTTATTAGTATAAGATATTTTAGATAAATTCTAATAATAAAGTCATAAGAGTTTAGGTTCAATATGGATAATATCATATCATTATAGAGATGTGTGAACATCTTTTGGGCACAATAAATGACATCAGAGTCATAGTCCAGATCAAATGTCATGTGGGGCAATTTTGAACGAAGTTGTAGATGAATCCGGAGCAGGTTAAGGTGACTAGATGATCGTGAGGAGGTCCGAAACAAGTCAAGATGATTAGATACTTATGGAGAGATCTGGAGCAGGTCAAAGTGACTGGAAACTCACAGAGAGACCCGAATCAGGTAGGGGTGACTGGATGTTGATATTTACGAGGAGGCCCGAAGTAAGTTATGATGACCAGATACTTGCAAGGAAGGCCAAGAGTCATTCAGAGTGACCGGATGCTCACGGAAAGGCCAGGAGCAAGTCGTGGATGCTTGCTGGAAGGCTCAGAGCGAGTCAGGGTGACCGGATGCTCATGGGGAGGCCTAGAGTTGGTCAGGGTGATAGGATGCTTGTGGAGAAAGTCCAAAGCGGGTCAATAATGACTAGATGCTCGTTGGAAGGCTCGGACCATAAGAGTAATAATGTTCACGGGGAAGGCCTGAAGCAGGTCAAGGTGATCGGATATTTGTGGGGAGAATTAGAGAAGGTTAAAGTGACATGCTCTTGGCCACCCTCAACTTTGTTCAAAGCCACCCCACATGATATCTGATTTGGATCATGACTCTGATAACATTTGTTATACCCAAAAGATATTCACATATTTCTATAATAGCTCTGATACCAATTATTAAGATTAAAAGAATTAATCATTACCTTATAAGACCATTATCCTTTCCAAATCTTTCCAACTGTTGGATTTAATCAAAGTCATAATAGAAAAATTTAGAAAGGATAATGGACTTATAAAATAAAGATATCTTAATTCTTTTGGTCCTAATAAAATAGAATTACTCATGAAAATGTAACACATGGAGTCCCTCAAACTCGATGAACTTATTGCTTGTAATTTCTTTTCGTCTTTGCGACGAGGACATGCTATGCATTGTTATGCCATTGGGAATGGTTTTGAGTTGTAGCTGGATCGAGATCAAAGTGTTAAAAATAATATTTTATTTTTTATTAATGGCACACATGTATGATGGTTCATATTTTTTGATTTTATTATAATTAAATAACATGATTAAATAGCTATAATTATGATTAATGACTATATTCGTATTGGTCAATGAAGAAATAATTATCTTCATATTCATGCAAATGAATGTACACGAAGATGAAAGATCATTCTCATATTCATGCATTATGAGAATGAATGAATGGAATTAAGAGATAATTGAATGTGCACATTGATGGAATGTGTAGATAAAAGGTCGCACAATGGTCCTCCCTTTACCCTATATATAGACCTTTTCTCTATCAAAGAGGCTATGAAAGTAGAGGTCAAGAAGAAAAAATGCAATTTTTTAAAGGATTCTAGTTTCTTCATACTTGAAGGTCATCATGAGCCAAGGTATGTTTTTTAAGTATTGTGAATCATCTAGTTCAAAATCTTGAGCATTAAAGAATATGCAATAACTTAATTTACATATGCATATTCATATTTATGAAGATATATATTAGACTTACACAAAGAGTATGCAGTGTCAATGTAAGCGAGCTCATCGTCGTTGTAATACCCCGGTTCTGAGATTCTGGTTAAGTATGACTTAAAATGTTAGATGGTACTATCCATATCACCAAGGTGCACATTCCTTTTCGGAAGCCCAAACTTAAGAACTCCAAAGTTAAATGTGCTTGGCTTAAAGAAATCTGAGGATGGGTGACCTCCTGGGATGTTTTCCAGGATGCGTGCGAGTGAGGACAAAATATGCTGAAAGGACCTCCGGTGGTCTGTGGAGCTACTCGTCAATCTGATGGGCAATTCTGGTGGCGTTCCTGATTCGGTCCGGGTGGGGCTCGCCCAGTCGAGGCATTAGAGCCGCAGTGGGCATAGTGGGACTCGTACGTGAAGGCAGACCTAGAGGAGAGGTCAAGGGAGAAGAACTCCAAGGCCTCAAGAATAGTCCCTTGCTGCTGAGGAGCTCCCTAAAAGAGCATCCTCTATCGATGAGGATGCCACCGGAGGCGTCGACGCTGGCTGCAAAAGATGGTGAAAAAATAAAATAAAATGATAAATTAGGTAATACTCAATTTGGGACGATCCACTAATACTCAATTTGGGATGATCCACTTTATAAAAATTTTCACCGATCATATAAAAAGATGGTAACAGGCTAAATAGAGGGAGGATCATGGAAAGGGAGATGAGAATGTTAGTTAGAGTCCTAGAGCCAATCATTTGATGATTGTTGTATGGACTCATTGTATCATATTCTTGTATATTAATAAAGGTATTTGTTTTGGTTATTATACTTACTTGTATTGGTGCCAAATAACTAAGTATAGTAGCGTCCTTGAGTAGAAGGTTCTTACCTATATCAATCGATTGGTTGAATCGATAGTGAGATGATATAGGGAACACTACTCTTAATCATTCCTAGTCAAGTATTAACATTCAGGGATAATGTTAATGCAACGAGACTAGCATGTAGGTCAACTCGATGACTTGATCTCACAAGTCATGGATATGGAGATATCAAGTTGACACATGGGTATGCATTAGAGAATGTATACTGAATGACCCGCCATGAGAAAGTATCATGGATCGTTAGATGAGTGTCATATACTTTCTCATGTGGCTATTAGTATTATTGGTGCGGGAAGCATCCGACGATCGAACCTGAGTTTTGATAATGGAAAAGGATTCAAAGTTAAGGTGTGTTGTAATCTAACGTGCTTGACTAAGTGTTTCAGGAAAGTCCTAACTGTGGTTAGGCAGGTAAAAACCCTAGGGGGTGGTAACCCTATGCATAAAGTCTTGGTGGGTCGAGTGCTTCAGGCAAAAGTCCTAGGGGTAACCCTAGGTGGAAAGTCCTGGTGTCGCGAACCAGGTGAAAGACTGGACCAGTCGGGAAGCGGAAGTCCAGCAGAAAGTCCGGAAGCATCGAGCACCGAGCAAATGTCCAGTCGATCTGGAGGATCGCACTAGCAACAGGTAAATCTCCTGAGTGGAGTAGGTGAGGACGCGTTCCCCGTAGAGGGAACAGTAGGCGCCGGGTCGACCTAGTGTTTCTGGTTGGAAATCCGAAGTCAGACCCGGATAGTCCAGAGACTGCCATTATATTCTGTTATCATGTTTATTGTTGTTTTGTGCTAACTTTGTTTTGCAGGGTAAGTGTTTGGGACTAACACTTTTGCAGGACAAAAGGAGCACAAGTTAACCTCGGATGAACAGTGCCCGAGGCGCCTCCATGGAGCTTGGAGGCGCCTCGGGTGCGAGCCAAAGCCAGTTGTCCAGAAGGGTTGGAGGCGCCTTGAACAGGTGGTTTAAGGCGCCTTGGACACTGATGAAGGCGCCTTAAGCTCGATAAGAGGCAGCGGTCAAAGCTTTATCGCAGAATTATTTATGGGGTAATACTTAGGGATTCAAGGCGCCTTGGAGCCTGATGGAGGCGCCTTGAACACCCTTTATAAGAGGGTTTTGACCATCAGCTCAATATATCAGACTCCAAGCGATTCCTTTGCATATAGTTGCTAACGACACGATCCAGAAGTGCTGCAACAACCTCCCGACGACCTGGAGCTCTGTTTCTTCTTCCTTAGTTGTCGGTATAAAGTTGTTATTATACTTTCATTGTAATTAGTTTGTAATTCTTATCGAGCTTATAGTTGTTACCCACGGAAAGCGATCAAGGATCGCGGGCCTTCGAGTAGGAGTCGATCAAGGCTCCGAACGAAGTAAATTCCACTGTGTCTCTGTGTTTGTGTTTCTTTATTCCGCTGCTTGTTTTTAACTCCGATAGTTTTACGAATCGAACGAAATAGCCGCGAGAGCTATTCACCCCCCCTCTAGCGCGTCTCGATCCAACAATTGGTATCAGAGCGGGGTCGCGTTGATTTGGTGCAACCACCAATCACACAATTTTTTTTTCGCGGTGTTTTAAATTTTTTTTTTTGGAGTCAACTGAAATTAGTATTATTACTATATTCCACTTTTTTTTTCGTTCGTATCGATTTCGCTCGAGGTTGGTGCAACACCACTCGAGTTAGTTCTTTTTCAATTCTTTACTCCCGCACTACTATTCCAAGACTTAGTCTTGGGACATATTTTTTATTTTTCCTTTGCATATTTTCTCTATGGCCCAACAAGAGGGTTTCAGCACCGTTCGTCCCCCCCTCTTCTCCGGAGAAGATTTCGGGTATTGGAAGGGACGAATGGAAACCTACCTGAAAATCCAATTCGAAACCTGGATGATAATCAAGACTAGTTTGGAACTGCCAACGGATAAAGACGGCAAGCCTACACCCTGCGAGAACTGGGTGCCATCCCTAATCAAGAAGGTGGAAGCCGACGCCAAAGCTACCTGCACCCTCCAGTGTGGTCTTACCAAGGAGGAGCTCAACAGAGTCGGTCCATTTTCAACCGCAAAGGAGCTGTGGGAGAAACTGATAGAATTCCACGAGGGCACCTCCGACACCAAGGTAAGTAAAAGAGATCTTTTACTTAATAAACTATACAATCTGAAAATGCAGGAAGGTGAGACGACAAGCTCTCTACACGCAAGAATTCAAGACATCCTCAACTCTCTCCACGGAATAGGGCAAAAGGTAGAGAATCGGGACGTCATAAGGTACGCATTAAATTCATTTCCGAGGAGCACATTGTGGGCATCAATGGTAGATGCCTACAAAGTCTCCAAGGATTTATCTTCACTAAAATTAGATGAATTATTCTGTGAGTTTGAATTACATGAGCAAACTAATGCACAGCCAACCGAGAAGGGGGTTGCCTTGGTTGCAGGTACCAGTCGAACGTACGAACCGAGATCACGAAGAAGAACTGAACCAGAGTCAGAAGAAGAACTGAACCAGAGTCAGAAGAAGAACCTGACTCAGATAATGAAGATGAAGAACTGACAACAGAGCTTATGAATCTTGTGAAGAGACTTTACAAGAAGAAGAAAGACTTCAACAAGAAGGACCTAAAGAAGGCAGTCCAATCCAAGGAAGCCCAACCAAGATCTAAGGTAAAGTTCGAAGTGATCTGCTACGGGTGCAACCAGAAGGGGCACATCAAGGCCAACTGCCCGAATCAAAAGGATGCAAAGAAGCAGAGAAGGAAGAAGGCCTTAAAGGCAACATGAGACGAATCTTCCTCAGAAGACGACGACGACAAACTCGATCAGACGAGCTTACTTGCGCTGATGGCCCAGGACCAGATCGACGAATTCGAGAGCGAGACCGAGTCGAAGACCGAGTCCGAGAGAAGTCACGGATCCGTATCCATTTCCGAAGGGCCCGATCCCTCTGTAAGTATCCCTCGCCTTAATAATCTAGTTAATTACTTATTGCGAAAATTAGCTAAGTCGAATATTAGAATTAAGTCACTTTTAAAGGAAGTAGCTGTCCTTAAAGAAGTGATTGACTCCAAATCCTTAACTGAATCAGTTCAGATTGGAAACTCAATTCATGTTCAAAAACTTGAAGAAGAGAACTCCAGTCTGAAAACTCAAGTTAAGGATCTGGAGAAAACTCTAGAACGGTTTTCTTTAGGTTCCAAGAATCTTGACCTAATTCTTGGGACACAAAGAGCTGTTTACAATAGAACTGGTCTAGGATTTAAACCAAAAAGAAAATATAAATTCTACTTATCTCTTGTAAAAAGAACAGATAGAAAAATAGTCCAAGCATGGGTCCTCAAGTCCAAATTGATTAATCAAGTTGGACTTGGTCAATATTGGATCCCGAACGATCAAATACACTACCTCGATAGACCATATCGAGGCTATAATCCAGGGGGAGCAAAAAGAAAAACGATATTAATTAAACGAACTCAAAATTCAAAATTAAATTAAAATTCAAAATTAAATTCAAAATTCTAAATTCGAAATTAAATTAAATTCAAAATTCAAAATTTAAAATTCAAAATTCGAAATTAAATTAAAATTAAATTAAAATTAAAATTCAAAATTCAAAATTCAATTAAAAATTTGAAATTAAATTTAAATTAAATTAAAATTAAAATTCAAAATTCAATTAAAAATTTGAAATTAAATTAAAATTCAATTAAAAATTCGAAATTAAATTTAAATTAAAAATTAAAAAAATTTGAAATTAAATTAAATTAAAATTCAAAAATTCAATTAAATTTGAAATTAATTCAATTTCAATTTAAATCAATTAAAATTAGAAGGAGGGTCCAGAATAGCTGGCACCCGTAACTAAACTACCCAACTGCGTAACCGAACTTAATCTACCCGAAATGGGTGAACAAGAGTAGACTACCCGACAGGGTAATTAAGGTTAGAAAAAATGGGCTAGGTTTAACTTGGCCCACGGTACTGGTGAAGTTTTTGGATGATAGTACGTTAGGGAAGCTTGTGCATCGCATGTCTAGGAAGGTATGGCTTCGACCTGGTGCATTTGGCCAAGTGGAACTGATCGAAGCTACCCTTAAATGGATCCTAACCAATTAGACCAAGGTTTAGTATTAAATTCAATGGGTAGGACTATTTGGAAAACCTCGAAGGCATGGTTACTTTAATGAGTTCCTTGTGACTCACCATAGCCCAGAAGTTTATCCAAAGAATGCTTACTTGTTGAACCCAAAGCTAAACCTGAATCTAACACAAAGTTAAACTAAACCCTTAAATTGAATCTCAATTCATCTCACAAAAATTATAGGATTCCCTGATTGAAAATTTAGATCAGGTGAGATGACTAAGAAATTTAAAATTCAAATTCAAAATTAAAACTCATAACTATAATTAATTCAAATTCTATAATCAATTAATCAATTTCAAAAAATTCTTTTAAAAATCCTTTTAAAATATTTTAAAAATCTCTTTAAAAAATTAATTTCAAAATTACTTTTAAAAATTATTTTAAAAATCTTTTAAAAACTTAATTTCAAAATTACATTTAAAAATTATTTTAAAAATTATTTTAAAAATCTTTTAAAAAATTAATTTCAAAATTACTTTTAAAAACATTTTTAAAATATTTTTTTTAAAAAAACTTGATTTAAAAATTATTTGAAAAATCTTTTAAAAATTATTTTAAAAAATTTAATTTCAAAGTTTTTTTAAAAATCTTTTAAAAAATTTTCAAAATTATTTTAAAAATCTTTTAAAACTTAATTATTTGAAAAATCACTTTTAAAAACTTAATTTCAAAATTACCTTTCAAAATCACTTTAAAAATCTTTTAAAAACTTAATTTGAAAATTATTTTTAAAAATTATTTTAATCTTTTAAAAACTTAATTTCAAAATTACTTTTAAAAATTATTTTAAATTTTTTTTAAAACTTAATTTCAAAATTACCTTTAAAAATTATTTTATTTTTTTTCAAATTTTTTTATATTTCAAATAATTAATCCACTTAAAATAAATATCCAAAATTTAATTAACCAAAAGTTAAATTAAATTCAATTCCAAAAAAAAAAAAATGACATAGCGCTTGTTGAAGGCGCCTCGCATACAAGGGAGGCGCCCTAGAAAGCGGTGGGAAAACTCCCGCCGCCTGCTCCTAAGGCGCCTCGGATTATCTCTGAGGCGCCTCAAACCACTGTCCTAAGGTGCCTTATAACTCAATTAAGGCGCCTTAAGACCTAAAGCTTTTCACGAACAGAACAGATTCTGTTCGTTTCGATCTGCCTCATTTTGCCGACGTTCCCAAACGGGTTCTCGTCGAAATCTCGTCTCTAAGGCGCCTTCAACCTGTTCCTTCTCTTTTACACCCCACAATACCTCCTAGGTAAACTCTAATTACTTCCCAATCAATTTTTACATAATCTTTGTGCCTATTTTGCCAATTTTTGTGTAAAATCATTGAAAATAGGAAACGACGTCAAGTAAATCCCAATCCGGCTAGACTCCCATCAGCCGACCTTAGATTCCCAACTGACCAACTTAGGGCTACATTTGCTAGCTTTAAATTTAACCCTATCAAACCTAGATACGTAAATAGGCCATTTTTTAGTTAGTTCTGTCACCCATCGGTCCAGATGATAGAATACTATCAGCTGGACAAATTGGTTTATTGCAGTAATGCAATAAATCATGATTTATGTGCACAGTTCTATCACAACCTTGAAAGGGTTGATGATAGAACATACTCCTCTAGAGTTGGTAGTACTGACATTCAGCTTACCCCCACTTTGTTACGTACCGCTTTAGGGCTTAGAGTGTCAGAGTGTACCTTCCTTTACTACCCCGGTAGAGATCTGCCATTTGGTGATCCCTACTCTCATATTACGTTAGACACTATCTACACATATTTTTTTGGGGGTGAGAGACCACTCGTCTTGACTGAGTTCGGGTCAGTTTCTCTTAGAGTCTAGGACTATGTCATGTATAGGATCCTGACAGCCTGCATATTGCCGATCTCATCTCGGGATGCCCCGAAGATGCGATCTTCACATTCATTCTTTCTATATGCCTTGAGTCATCGGTTGGACATTGATATAGCCTTACACATGTTCCAGAACATCATCTCAGCATCTAGTACAGTCACTTCCCGTATAGTGCATATGCCCTACTGCCATATTTTGACTTCCATCTTTTCGACCATCGAGGGTATAGATGTGACTAGAGGAACAGTTATCCCTTTAACCATATACGACGAACTAGGGTCACGCAGTTGTAGACTAGCCCGTGTTGAGGTCAACGCTGATGGAGTTCTAGCCTGGACAGGTCAACCACAGCCAGCCGATGCCCCTATCGATCCAGAGGCCGAGGATATACCAAGCGACGGAGAGGAGTGGGACGACTTCTTAGCCGAGGACTTTTTCTCAGATCCTTCCACCTCTGCTGGACTCTCTACATCTGCCGGTCCTTCCACGTCGGCACCGCCTTCTGTCGAGGGCAGACTCATCGGCTCGAGATCCAATCCTCTCAAACGCGACGAGCTGTACTAGAGAGCCATCGCTTTCTTTGATCTATGCGATCCGAGATGGCTGCAGGATTTGCGTCTCTCCGAGGTGAGATACGGCGTCAGGGACAGCCTCAGCCGGCACCCGAGCAGCCTCTAGCCGATCCTCCAGCTGACAATCCACTTGCTTGACTCTATCTTTTTAGATTGTCTGGATATGTCACTCACTTTTTGGACCTGGATATTTTACTCACCTTTTGGTTGTATCCTGGAGTTGGGTATCTTATGTTTAGCTTACTTATGCTCTTAATTCAGTACCTATCACTTTCAAAATCACTTTTATCATGTTCTTTTCAAAAATTTGTTTTAAAAATTCTAGGAAAAATAATGATTTTAAAATCTCATTTTCTTAGAATTTTCAAAAAATTGGACTTAGCTTAGGCTCCACCCTAGAAATCCTGTTCCCCTAGATTTAAGCCAGAGCATCTCACAAACACCTAGGTATACCTTGCTTGTGTTTGAAAAACATAGAATAGTGTGAGATGCATAGGGTACAACCTGGACTCAAGAATGCTTATTTCTGTGCATTAATATGAGTCTGAGCGTTAAATACTTTATTAACAGTAATCAAGTCAAGTCTTCCAGCTCTAGTCAAATCTAACTGGACTATATGACTTAACTCGACTAACCAAGTGAAAGCTGCTGCCCTCTAGGCAATCAGCAAGTAGCTAAAGGTTAGACAGTTGGTGAAGGAAATATTAAGTTTAAGCATGCTTGTACTTTAGGGCTCTCATACCTGATCAAAACAAATTAATAAATTAACAACTATTTCACTTGACTCATGCTTGGACTTAAGGACCAACCAATTTAATTAAATTAAATTTTAGTTTCTCCCTCTTCGTCCTAAAAATTAAAAAGTTCTTACTCCTATGTTTTCAACATTAAGTATTGTTTTATTCAAAATTAAACTAAGTGTCTTTTTAACTTAAGCTCTATTTTCAAAATTAATTGTTTGCAAAAGACTAAGCTAAATAGTTCATATAGAAACCTTCAATATTTTTTCAAACTTAGCCAACTTTCAAATCTAACTTTTTATAAATTCTTGCTAAGCCATTTTTACTTACCTAAAAGTATTAAGAATTATTGCTTTCAAAATGATTTTTGCTAAGTAAAAAGAGACTTCAAATTTCTTTAAGATTTTCAAAATTTAGCCAAGTATATTTCAAAATCAACTAAGTTTCAAAAGTGGCTAAAATCGTTCTTAATAGTCTACTAAATATTAGCCTTTTAAACTTAGTTAAATTTTTTTTTCCAAAGTCAATTTACCATTCATAAGCCTAATCTGTTTTATAATAAGAAAAAATTAAAAGTTGCTTAAACTGACTTATTTTTTGGTAAATGACAAAGGAGGAAAGTAGGAAATTTAAAAGTAAAAATCTACAACTGGCTTATTTTTTTGATAAATGGCAAAGGGGGAGAGTAGGAAATTCAAAAAGTAAAAATCTATCTAATTCAAAAGTAAAAGGAAGCCCTGTATTAAGGGAGAGCTTCACAAAACTTAAGTGTTAACTTTAGTATGCTTTTATTTGAATTTATATACTTAAGTTTACTCACTTAAAATCTTTTAATATACTTATGCATTTGTTTTACTTAACTTTGAATTTGGGTTGCCATAATCAAAAAGGGGGAGATTGTTGGTGCAGGAAGCATCCGACAATCGAACCTGAGTTTTGATAATTGCAAAGGATTCAAAGTTAAGGTGTGTTGTGATCTAACGTGCTTGACTAAGTGTTTCAGGAAAGTCCTAACTGTGGTTAGGCAGGTAAAAACCCTAGGGGGTGGTAACCCTAGGTCATAGGGGGTGGTAACCCTATGCAGAAAGTCTTGGTGGGTTGAGTGCTTCAGGCAAAAGTCCTAGGGGGGGGGGGTAACCCTAGGTGGAAAGTCCTAGTGTCGCGAACCAGGTGAAAGACTAGACCAGCCGGGAAGCGAAAGTCCAGCAGAAAGTCCGGAAGCATCGAGCACCGAGCAAAAGTCCAGTCGATCTGGAGGATCGCACTAGCAACAGGTAAATCTCCTGAGTGGAGTAGGTGAGGACGCGTTCCCCGTAGAGGGAACAGTAGGCGTCGGGTCGACCTAGGGTTTCCGATTGGAAATCCGAAGTCAGACCCGGATAGTCCGGAGACTGTCATTATATTTTGTTATCATATTTACTGTTGTTTTGTGCTAACTTTATTTTGCAGGGTAAGTGTTTGGGACTAACACTTTTGCAGGACAAAAGGAGCACAAGTTAACCTCGGATGAACAGTGTCCGAGGCGCCTCCATGGAGCTTGGAGGTGCCTCGGGTGCAAGCCGAAGCCAGCTGCCCAGAAGGGTTGGAGGCGCCTTGAAGGAAGCTCAAGGCGCCTTGAATAGGTGGTTTAAGGCGCCTTGGACACTAATGAAGGTGCCTTAAGCTAGATAAGAGGCAGCGGTCAAAGCTTCATCGCAGAATTATTTACGAGATAATACTTAGGGATTGAAGGCGCCTTGGAGCCTGATGGAGGCGCCTTGAACACCTTTTATAAGAGGGTTTCGACCAGCAGCTCAAGATATCATACTCCAAGCGATTCCTTTGCATATAACTGCTAACGACACGATCCAGAAGTGCTGCAACAACCTCCCGATGACCCGGAGCTCTGTTTCTTCTTCCTTAGTTGTCGGTATAAAGTTGTTATTATACTTTCATTGCAATTAGTTTGTAATTCTTATCGAGCTTATAGTTGTTGCCTACGGAAGCGATCAAGGATCGCGGGCCTTCGAGTAGGAGTCGATCAAGGCTCCGAACGAAGTAAATTCCACTGTGTCTCTGTGTTTATGTTTCTTTATTCCGTTGCTTGTTTTTAACTCCGATAGTTTTATGAATCGAACGAAATAGCCGCGAGTATTATTCACCCCCCCTCTAGCGCGTCTCGATCCAACAAGTATGACTACTAGTCCTTGGACCTGAAGTCACCATGGATCCCTACATAAGGAGTTACGTACTTTGGCTTCGTCAAACGTCACCCGTAATTGGGTGGACTATAAAGGTGATTACTGGGTATGTAACGAATTTTACAGAGGGATGTGAGTGATATAGATGGGATCTATCCCTCCTATATGATGGGAGCGACATCGATATTCTTAATAGAGTGAGACAACGAAGTGCATGACCATGACCAAATGAGTCAATATGAGATATTGAGCTCATTTGTTTGAGTGAGTCTACTTGAAGTTCAAGATTTAGATTGATTAGAGGATAACATGGTCTATGCCTCATATTGATCAATCTAAATGTCTAGGATAGAAGGACAATGTCATATATTATGAAGAGTCACAATTAGTAGTCACAAGGTGATGTTGGATCTCAACATTCTTGTAACTTGGGTAGTAATGATGTATTGCTAGATACCGCTCATTACTTATGCTTCTAAATGAGTTTAGGAGCATTGCCAACGTTACAAGAACTTATAGGGTCACACACAAAGGACAATTAGATGGAGATTAGGTTCATATGATGAACCAAAAGGATTAGGTTCATGTGATGAATCAAATTGAATTAAGAGTAATCCTAATTGTACTAATTGAGTTGGACTCAATTTGATTCATATGTTTAATGAG
Source organism: Zingiber officinale (assembly GCF_018446385.1). Lineage (NCBI taxonomy): Eukaryota > Viridiplantae > Streptophyta > Magnoliopsida > Zingiberales > Zingiberaceae > Zingiber > Zingiber officinale. The sequence goes on from NC_056002.1 coordinate 34,134,963, forward strand.
TCTAATTTAGATTATGACTCATTGAATCAATTTAATTAAATGAATTAGATTTATTATATTAAATTGGCTTGAATCAAATGGTTGGATTAGATCAACCATGGGAGTTATAATGTCAAGTTTGACTTGACTTGAGAGGAAGATGAAAAGTCAAGTTTGACTTGACTATATGCCACCTCATTTGTGAGTTAGCATTAAGTGGCCAATAATGGTGTTACACATCATTAAGTTTAGCACATGTGTGTGCCACCTCATGGAGGTTACAAATCTCCTCTTTAATGGCCACATTAAATGAGAAAGGAGGTTACACTCCTTAATGTGGCCGACCACTTATGGTTGAATGGAGGGATTAACTTTTCATTCAAGCCAATTCATTCCATCATCTTCCTCCTCTCATTCTCCTCTCCCTCTCCTCCTCCTTGGCCGAACCACCTAAGGTGCTAACACACCTTTGTTTGGTCTCCTCCACCTAGTTTGTTTGTGTGGATACGCATAGAGGATCGTACACTTGACGATCTTGAGATCCGGTGAACCTTTGGACGAGCGGGATTGCGAAGGGCATCACATCAAGGGTAAAATCTCTCAACCATATAGTTCTAGTGTAGATCTAGAGGTAAGAAACTCGTACACGTAAAATTTTGTTTTATTTTATTTCGCACGGATCCGGTGGCATGGGAATCGGGGTTTCCGCAACGTAAAAAAGCGGTTTTTGCGGCCCGAAATTCCCAGCAGTGGTATCAGAGCCACGTGCGAAGTCTTGTACGAGTTTAATTTGTATTTTTATGAAAAATATCAGTTTTGTAATATTCTGTGAATTTTCTATTTTTATAGTTTTATGGGTATTTTTCTCGTAGAAGCGAAGCACAAGTGTTTAGATACTTGTAGGCTTCGGCTACCGAGAAAATTTTTCCGAAATAGCAAGGTTTCGCCCCAAATCTTTTTGGGACAGTGGGCTAAGGCGCTGTAGGATCGCCAAGGAACACTCGCGATGGTTATATCGCGGGTAGGGGCGCTGCCCCTGACCCCGCAAGGGGTTTCGTTCCGCGATTGCGCCCGAAAATTCGCTAAACGGGACCGCCGGGAATTTTACTCATAAAAATTGTAAAAATTGTGGTAAAAATTACATAAAATTATAGAAAATACATAATTTAGAATTATATATTATTTTGTGATAGTCATGGCCCAGAAGACCCAAATTGGATTTGAAAATTGTGTTGTAATTCATATTACGGCCTGCGCACCGTCATTTGTGTTGTGTGTGCTGTATACTTGATACGCGACCTGCGCGTCGTGCCTCTCTTTTTATTCTTGTTGTAAATTAGTTTAGACTCGAATGTAACTCGAGTTTCAAAATTATAATGTACAAAATTGGAGCGGTGGAAGGTCCACTCGAGACGGAGTTACGAGGAGGGCGCGAGCAACACAAGGTGGTCAAAAGGAGGAGCTTGAGAAGCTGTTGACCCTAGGTTGACCATCTGATCTTCTCATTGGCTTGAGAAGATCGTAGTAGGGCCATGACTAATCACAAATAATTTAATTAATTTCTTGTGTGTGTATGTGATGCATGCTAGATTAGTAATTAATTAGTGTCTAACGATTAGATTAGATCTAAATCGTGTACAAGATGCACCCTAACGATTAGATTAGATCTAAATCAAGTATTTGATACACATCGACGATTAGATTATATCTAAATCACGTTAACTCGAAATGTCTACCATGCCGTGATACCTATCACTACCTCGATCACATGTGTTGTTGAATCTGTCAAAGCAGAGCAACACATATTATCTTGGTAGGGTACGGAGGGACAATCTTGGTCCCGCCTATCAACGCATGGGTGAGTACAACTCAATTAGATTGAGTAACTAGTTAACTCAATTGGATCAAGTTTAACTATAGGCATTTTCCAATGGTTGGTAGATAGGTCAAAATCACATTTATATTAACTCTTGGGCGTATTAGCCAAAGCTAACTCGAGTTTTAATATAAATGTGGATCTTGATCCTATAAACAAGAGTTGCATAGAGATGTAATTGGTAAATTGTTACCTACCGATCATACTAAGTCTTGGGCGATTTAGCCAAAGCTAACTCAAGGCATAGTATGATGTGGATCCTGTCCCACAAAATTATAACTAATTGGTTAGAATCTTTTGTAAATGTGGTTTGACCACACCTATGACTTGATTCTACAAAAATTCTATAATTTAGTGGGAGCATCATTTAGTTAAAGGCCTAATTAAATGATTAAAAGAATATGATATTTATTTTCTGTATTTTTCTGTTGTAGATTGCCATGTCGAACATGAACACCTTCTCTCTGCGTTCTGTCCTTGATAAGGGCATGCTCAACGGAGCAAATTTCCTGGACTGGTACAGGAATCTGAGAATAGTTCTCACCCAAGAACGTAAACTGTACGTTCTGGAGCAGCCCATTCTCGAGGCACCTCCTGCCACTGCCACGCGAGCTGACCGAGATGCTTACAAGAAGCATCAAGATGACGCATTAGATGTGTCCTGTCTAATGCTCGCGACCATGAACTCTGAGCTTTAGAAGCAACACGAGTTGATGGACGCTTACGATATGGTTGAACATCTTCGTCAACTGTATCAAGGACAAGCGAGGCACGAGAGATTCGAGATCTCTAAGGCACTATTTCAGTGCAAGATGTCAGACGGGGCTCCCGTAGGTCCATATTATTGGTGCGATTAGCACTAACGGTCTAACTCAGGTTTTAATGAATGACAAATCAGGTTAAGTTAGGTTTGTTGTGATCTAACACTCTGACCGAGTGTGTAGATGAAGTCCAGACAGGTCGACGGGCTGACCGGATGTCTAGCACGAAGTCCAAGCGGGTTGACGGGCTAACCGGACGCTTGGCGAGAAGTCCAGCTAGGTCAACGGACTGACCGGATAGCTGGCGAGAAGTCCAAGCGGGTCGACGGGCTGACCGGACGCTTGGCGAGAAGTCCAGACGGGTCGAAGGGCTGACCGGACGTCTGACAGGTAAGTAAGGTAAGTCACTGGAGGGGAGTGACTGTGAGGACGCATTCCCGAGAAAGGAACATTAGGCGTCAATCCGGCTTAGATCCATTTCGGATATCTAAGTCGAGATCGTGACTAGATTCTGGTCTCGGAAAGACGGAATCTAATTCATACTCTTTTTGCTTATCTATATAACTGTACTAACAAACTATCTTGCAGGGCATACTTATTATTTGCCTCCGGACTAACGTTTGTCTTGCAGGACGGATTCTGTGGGAAAACAGGGTCCGAGCGCCCGGAAGGGATCCGGGCGCCCGAGAGGTAAATTTCATCCAAACTCGCGCGTCGCCACATGAAGCTTGCTGGTTGGACCTGTCACGTCCCACTAGGGCGCTCGGAAGGGATCCGGGGCGCCCCGAGCCTCATATAAAAGGAGGGTCAGAGGGGAGCTTCAAAACAACAACTGAAAGAAAGTCTTCTACTGCTTGCTCTGCTGCTCTGTGCTCCTGTGACGCCAACAAAGCTCCGACAACACGCTCCTTCACTTTCTTGTTAAATTCTTATCAGTATTTGCTTTATTTCCATTAGCATTCCTGTACTTTAGTTTGTAACAATTTTCGAACTGCTAGTGATTTTCCATCGAAAGCACCCTTGTGTGCGGGCCTTGGAGTAGGAATCGACATAGGCTCCGAACCAAGTAAAATCATCTTGTGTTAGCATTGTCCTTTTATTTTCGCTGCGCGTAACTCTTTCTGAATGATTTTATTTATCGATATTCACCCCCCCCCTCTATCGAATCTCACGGTTCAACACATATGTGCTCAAGATGATTGGGTACATAGAGAACCTATAGAGGTTGGTGTTCCCACTTGGCCAAGAGCTGGCCACTGACCTGATCTTGCAGTCCTTGCCAGATAGCTATAGTCAATTCATTCTAAATTATAACATGAATGAAATTGACAAGCCACTGTTAGGATGTATACTAAAAGCCTAGCTTTTGGTATAAACATTTATCTCGAAATAAGAATCACATTGGTCAAATGTCTACATTTATGATAAATGTAGTTGTTCAATTAATTTATATTGTAGATAACATGGTGTGTGGTGTCACACATAGAGGATCATGTTATCAGTACCTTATAAATTATAAACAGTAACTCACGACCAAGATGGAAAGGAACAAACCATTGGAAGGTCGTAGTGTAATTAGGTATTAGTTTATCTTAACTATATAATTACACTAGTACACTTAGAGTGTATTGAGTAGGACCATTAGAGGTCGTTCCTTTTATACTGACTTTATGAAGGAACAAAGATCTCAGTTATTATGGAAGTGTGTGCTCTTAATCCTAATATAATAACAAGCACATATATTTGATATTTATTTCTTTAATTTATTAATGGGTGAGATTTAGTTCAATAAATCAATAAGCCTGATAAGTTAGGAAATGATATCACTTATAGTGTGTGTTGTTGATTATAGAAGGAAACTGTGTCCTAGTGATCTAGGTTGATAATGTCCCCAAGAGGAGCTCATAAGGATTGTCATGTTAAACCCTGCAAGTGGACTTAGTCCGACATGACAATAAGGTTGAGTGGTACTACTCTTGGACTAAGATATTAATTATATGAGTTGTCAGTAACTCACTTAATTAGTGGACATTCGACATCTTAAACACAGGGAGACTAACACACTCATAATAAGAAGGAGCCCAAAATGTAATTTGGGATTGGTGCGGTAGTTCAATAATAGTTATTTAGTGGAATGAATTATTATTGATGAAATTAAGTTGTGTGTTCGGGGCGAACACGGGATGCTTAATTTCATCGGGAGACCAAAACCAATTCCTCCTCTTGGTCCCTATCGTAGCCTCTTGTGTAGAGAGATTTATACCCACCACATACCCACCTTCTTACCCATTCAATGGGGCCGGCCAAGCTAGCTTGGAACCCAAGCTAGGGCCGGCCAAGACCAAGTGGATGAGCCAAGTTGGTGGCCGGCCAAAGCTTGGGTCCCAAACTTAGGTGGCCGACCACTAGAATATTAAAAAGGATTTTTATTAAAATTATTTCTTATGTGGATATCATAGTTTTAAAAGAGAGTTTAAAAATTAAAAAATTTCTTTTATAGCTTTCTACAAAAGATTAAGAGAAGATAATAATCTCTTTCCTTATTTATAGATTAAAAGGATGGTTTTAATTTTTGGTAAAAACTTTCTTTATTTGTAAATCATTTACATGTTTAAAAGAGAGTTTAAAATTTGAAATCTTTCCTTATTTGTTAATTAAAAGGTAGATTTTAAATTTTAAGAAAACTTTCCCTTTTAACCATGTTCATGTTTTAAAAGAGAGTTTAAAAATTAAATATTCTCTTTTATAAGTTTCTACAAGAGATTAAGAAAAGATTTGATATCTTTCCTTATTTGTAGATTAAAAGATATTTTAATTTTTAGAGATCACTTTCTTTTTATCCACATGTTTAAAAGAAAGATTTTGATTTATAAAATTTCATTTTTATTAACCAATCATGAAAGGATGAAAATTATTGGAGAAATTTTTATAAATTTCTAGAAACAGATTAGGAAGTTTTGATTTTTGTTTTAATTAAAACTCTCCTTGTTTTGCGAAAAGTGGTGGCCGGCCATTGCAATTGATAAAAGAAAATTGTTTTAATTAAAATAATTTTTCTTTTTCATGGTAAAGGAATTAAGGAAATTTTTATTTAAATTTCCTTATTTGCCAAGACCAAGGATTATAAAAGAGGGGATAGAGGAGGCTTCAAGGGGAACGACCTCTATTATTTTCTCCCTCTTTTCTTCCTTGGTGTGGCCGGCCTCTTCCTCTTCTTCTCTTCTCTCCATCCTTTATGGCCGAACATCATATCTTCTTTGGAGATCAAGTGGTGGCCGGATTCTAGCTTGGAGAAGAAGGAGAGAAAGCTTACATCCCTTGGAGCTTGGTTGGTGGAAAAAGATCTTCATCTTTTGGAAGCATTGTGCTTGGCCGAAACTTGAACAAAGGAGAAGAAGGTGCTTTGGTGGTTTCTCATCTCGGAAGATCGTTGCCAACACAACGTCTGAGGTTAGAAGAGGAATACGGTAGAAGACCTAGAGGTTTTTGCTTGAAAAAGAAAAGGTATACTAGTATTTAATTTCCGTATCATACTAGTTTTACTTCTTTGTAAAAATACCAAATACAAGAGGCATGCGATTCTAGTATTTCGAATTTGTTTTCGATGTTGTGTTCTTTTGTTTTTTCTTTTCCTTGTGATTTGATTGTTCTTTTCGGTTGACCTAAAGTTATTTAAGGAAATTAAATATTAGCTTTCCTTAAAAGGCTTTGTCTAGGCGGTGGTGGTTGTTCCCATATCCAAGAAGGCCATGTACCTCGCCATGCAGTCCCGGAAGCCAATTTTGAAAATTAATATTTAATGGAATTAATAACCTAGGTGATTTGGATCAAATGTGTTAAGTTCCGCAGGAGATCCAAGTCTAAACCTAAAAGAACAAATAGATTAAACTTTGGATCAAACGTGTTAAGTTCCGCAGGTGATCCAAGTTTAATTTAAAAGAACACATGGTAGCTAGGAAAAGGTTCAGACCTTTGTACAAAATTTTTGTACAGTGAAACCATTAGGTTTTTCGAGTAGCAACCAACAGCCACTGCCCGAGCTGCTTAGCATGTTAAGAACTACTGAGGTCAACCTTAAGAAGGTTAAGCCCAACTCTGTTCTGATGGTTCAGAAACATAAGGGCAAGGGCAAGCCTAAAGGAAAGGGAAAGTCCCAAGCCAAGGGCAAAGGCAAGGCACTGAAGCCTAAAGGAGGGGTCGCCAAGGATGCTACCTGCTTCTACTGCGGTCAAACCGGGCATTGGAAGAGGAACTGCAAGGTGTACCTAGAAGATCTTTAGAAGAAGCGAAGTGAGACTTTCACTTCAGGTATATATGTTATAGAAATCAATCTATCTATTTCTTCATCATGGGTATTAGATACCGGATGTGCTTCTCACATTTGTACTAATGTGCAGGCGCTGAGAAATAGCAGGGTATTGATGAAGGGCGAGGTGGACCTATGCGTAGGCAATGGAGAACGGGTTGCTGTTGTTGCTGTAGGGACTTATTTTCTATCTCTGCCCTCTGGGCTTGTATTAGAATTAGATGAATGTTGTTATGTGCCTGCTTTAACTAAGAACATAATTTCAGTTTCTTTTTTGGACAAGAAAGGTTTCTCTTTTATAATAAAGGACAAATGTTTATTTAAAAGATATGTTCTATTGTAGTACACCTCTGATGAACGGACTCCACATTCTAGACCTTGAAAGACCTATCTATAACATAAATACCAAGAGGTTCAAGTCAAATGACATGAACCAAACCTATCTCTGGCACTGTCGCTTAGGTCATATAAATGGCAAGCGCTTATCCCAGCTCCATAAGGATGGTTTGCTGGACTCATTTGATTTTGAATCATATGAGACATGCGAGTCATGCCTACTAGGCAAGATGACCAAGACTCCCTTTAGTGAACACAGTGAGAGAGCGACTGACTTGTTAAGTCTTATACATAGTGATGTATGTGGCCCTTTCAATGTCGCTGCTAGAGGTGGTTATAGGCACTTCATTACATTTACTGATGACTTCAGTAGATATGGTTATGTGTACTTGATGACACATAAGTCTGAATCCTTTGAAAAGTTCAGAGAATTCAAGAATGAAGTATAAAACCAGCTTGGGAAGAGTATTAAGATACTTCGATCAGATCGAGGTGGTGAATACCTTAGCCATGAGTTTCGTGACTATCTAGCTGAGTGTGGGATCCTATCCCAACTCACTCCTCCTGGAACACCACAGTGGAATGGTGTATCTGAAAGGAGGAATCGTACCCTATTAGATATGGTACGGTCTATGATGAGTCACACAGATCTTCCTACATTTCTTTGGGGCTATGCTCTAGACTCGGCTGCTTTTAAACTCAACCGAGTTCCATCCAAGGTCGTGATAAAGACACCATTTATGTTCGACGTCAAGTCTCAGACAAATTAGGACTCAAATCCGACAAGTGCTACTTTATTGGATATCCCAAGGAAACTAAGGGATATTACTTCTACATTCCCAATCAACACAAGGTAGTTGTGGCAAAGACTGGGGTCTTTCTAAAAAAGGACTTTGTTTCTAGAAAGACTAGTGGGAGTACGTTCGATCTTGAAGAAGTTCAAGATGCGGACCATAGCACTAAAGCCTCGATGGAAGTTGAACTGGAATCACAAAGTGTTATGGATGATGTTGTTCCACAAAGAGTTTAGGAACAACAACCAGTTCAAGTAGACATACCTCTTCGCAGGTCTGATAGGGTACGTCATCAGCCTGAGAGATACTCATTTCTCTTGTCTGACCATGATGATGTTGTGCTCATAGAGGATGAGTCTACCACCTATCAGGAAGCTGTGATGAGACTAGATTCCGAGAAATGGTTAGAGGCCATGAGATCCGAGATGGAATCCATGTACATCAACCAAGTATGGACCTTGGTTGATCCACCTGAAGGGGTAAAACCCATTGGGTGTAAGTGGGTCTTTAAGAGAAAGACTGACATGGATGAACTTATCTATAAGGGTCGCTTGGTAGCTAAAGGTTTTAAGCAAATTCATGGTATTGACTATGATGAAACCTTTTCTCCAGTAGCGATGTTTAAGTCCATTCGGATCATGCTTGCTATTGCAGTATACCACGATTATGAGATCTGGCAGATGGATGTCAAAACCATGTTTCTGAATGGAAACCTGCTCGAGGATGTGTACATGACACAACCTGAGGATTTTGTAGATACACAACATGCTGGCAGAGTATGCAAGCTGCATAGGTCCATTTATGGACTAAAGCAAGCTTTTCGAAGCTGGAATCTTCGATTCGATGATGCAATCAAACATTTTGGTTTCATCAAGAATGAAGATGAGCCTTGTGTCTACAAGAAGGTTGTAGGGAACACAGTTGCCTTCCTTATATTGTATGTGGATGACATACTACTCATTGGGGGTGACATCCTTTGCTGCAGTCTGTCAAGACTTGGCTAGGGAGTTGTTTCTCAATGAAGGACTTAGGTAAAGCATCTCGCATTTTAGGCATACAGATCTATAGAGATAAATCTAGGAGATTGCTTGGCCTAAGTCAGAGTACATATATTGACAAAGTACTCCTACGGTTTGCCATGCAGAACTCCAAGAAGGGATTTCTACCGATGTCATATGGCGTGAGTCTTTCGAAGACTCAAGGTCCCTCTTCTAGAGAGGAGAGAGACCGCATGGATCAGATCCCTTATGCCTCAGTCATAGGATCTATCATGTACGTCATGCTATGTACTCGTCCTGATGTCTCGTATGCTTTGAGCATGACGAGCAGATACCAGTCAGATCCAGGTGAGAGTCACTGGATAGCGGTCAAGAATATTCTTAAGTACTTGAGAATGACTAAAGAATATTTCTTGATATATGAAGGCAATGGCGAGCTAGCTGTAAAAGGTTACAGTGATGCTAGCTTCCATACCGACCAGGATGATTATCGATCGCAGTCAGGGTTCATTTTTTTTTTGCATAAATGGTGGTGCTGTGAGCTGGAAGAGTTCGAAGCAGGACACAATTGCTGATTCTACAACAGAGGCCGAGTACATTGCTGCATCAGAGGCAGCAAAGGAGGTAGTTTGGATCCGCAAGTTCATCACTGAACTTGGGGTGGTTCCTAGTATCGCTGACCCTATTGAGCTCTATTGTGACAACAATGGAGCTATAGCACAGGCTAAGGAACCTCGCTCATACCAGCGGACCAAACACATACTACGACGCTTCCATCTCATTCGAGAGATTATCGATAGAGGAGATGTGAAGATTTACAGAGTACCTACAGAGGCTAACATCGCGGATCCCTTGACCAAGGCTTTGGCACAGAGAAAGCATGATGGTCACACTAGGTCATTGGGGCTTAGAGCCTACATTGATTGGCACTAGTGCTAGTGGGAGATTGTTAGTTAGAGCCCTAGAGCCAATCATTTGATGATTATTGTATGGACTCATTGTATCATATTCTTGTATATTAATAAAGACATTTGTTTTGGTTATTATACTTGCTTGTATTGGTGTCAAATAACTAAGTATAGTAGCGTCCTTGAGTAGAAGGTTCTTATCTATATCAATCGATTGGTTGAATCAATAGTGAGATGATATAGGGAACACTACTCTTAATCATTCCTAGTCGAGTATTAACATTCAGGGACAATGTTAATGCAACGAGACTAGCATGTAGGTCAACTCGATGACTTGATCTCACAAGTCATGGATATGGAGATATCAAGTTGACACATGGATATGCATTGGAGAATGTATACTGAATGACCCACCATGAGAAAGTATCATGGATCATTATATGAGTGTCATATACTTTCTCATGTGGCTATTAGTATGACTACTAGTCCTTGGACCTGAAGTCACCATGGATCCCTACATAAGGAGTTACGTACTTTGGCTTCGTCAAACGTCACCCGTAACTGGGTGGACTATAAAAGCGATTACTGGGTATGTAACAAATTATGCAGAGGGATGTGAGTGATGTAGATGGGATCTATCCCTCCTATATGACGGGAGCGACATCGATATTCTTGATAGAGTGAGACCACGAAGTGCATGACCATGCCCAAATGAGTCAATATGAGATATTGAGCTCATTTGTTTGAGTGAGTCTACTTGGAGTTCAAGATTTAGATTGATTAGAGGATGACACAGTCTATGCCTCATATTGATCAATCTAGATGTCTAGGATAGAAGGACAATGTCATATATTGTGAAGAGTCACAATTAGTAGTCACAAGGTGATGTTAGATCTCAACATTCTTGTAACTTGGGTAGTAATGATATATTGCTAGATACCGCTCATTACTTATGCTTCTAAATGGGTTTAGGAGCATTCCCAACGTTACAAGAACCTATAGGGTCACACACAAAGGATAATTAGATGGAGATTAGGTTCATATGATGAACCAAGAGGATTAGGTTCATGTGATGAACCAAATTGGATTAAGAGTAATCCTAATTGTACTAATTGAGTTGGACTCAATTTGATTCATATGTTCAATGAGTCTAATTTAGATTATGACTCATTGAATCAATTTAATTAAATAAATTAGATTCATTATATTAAATTGGCTTGAATCAAATGGTTGGATTAGAACAACCATGGGAGTTATAATGTCAAGTTTGACTTGACTTGAGAGGAAGATGAAAAGTCAAGTTTGACTTGACTATATACCACCTCATTTGTGAGTTGATATTAAGTGACCAATAATGGTATTACACATCATTAAGTTTAGCACATGTGTGTGCCACCTCATGGAGGTTACAAATCTCCTCTTTAATGACCACATTAAATGAGAAAGGAGGTTACACTCCTTAATGTGGCCGGCCACTTATGGTTGAATGGAGGGATTAATTTTTCATTCAAGCCAATTCATTCCATCATCTTCCTCCTCTCATTCTCCTCTCCCTCTCCTCCTCCTTGGCCGAACCACCTAAGGTGCTAGCACACCTTTGTTTGGTCTTCTCTACCTAGTTTGTTCGTGTGGATACGCATAGAGGATCGTACACTTGACGATCTTGAGATCCGACGAACCTTTAGACGAGTGGGATTACGAAGGGCATCGCATCAAGGGTAAAATCTCTCAACCATGTAGTTCTAGTGTAGATCTAGAGGTAAGAAACTCGTACATGTAAAATTTTATTTTATTTTACTTCGCACGGATCCGGTGGCATGGGAATCGGGATTTTCACAACGCGAAAAAATGATTTTTATGGTCTAAAATTTCCAACAGAGAAATGACATTAATTTTTTTTATAACCGAAAACAGATTAATTTGGAAGATAATCAGTTCTATAAAATTTTCTGAGATAAATTCGAGAATCGCAAATGAGATTGTTATAACTTACGCCTTATGTTTGTATTTATTTAGCAATTGATCAAAATTGACTTAATTTGAGGGGAAGTATGGCTGGAAGGCTGAGGAGTAAGAAATGTGTGAAGTACTTCTTGAATCCTCCAAACATTTCTCTTTCCTTCTCTTTCGTTTTTGAGCTTTGAGATGCTTTGCCAAAGTAAAAGGTCAAATTAGTATAATACGATGAACTTAATTTGAGTTAGGCTATCTACAACTAAAATATTCATAAGTGGATCGAATTCAAGTAAAGCTGGACTTATGCACCACCATGTACAATATGATCTATCAGTGCATATGAGAATATATCTAATTAATCCAAATGATTATGAAGTAGATGACATCATTGTGTAGCATCACACCAATCTACCTGGTATCACTAAATGATAATACATGAGCTCCCAGGGCCTAGTGGATCCGGTAATCATGTGACATATTTGCAACATAAGACAATATATGGTCTAATTACTTCACATTCGTAAATCAGCTCGGGAATTAGATTTTTCATATATGACCGACCTCTAGTAATTTCTCTATCTCCGTCCGGATGATTAGGTTTTGCTCTGCGCCAAAGTCCTTTTTCTTTTACTTCACCGGCCGAGCGTCCAGTCGGACATGAAGCTCGTGTTGAGCCACACTGGGCGAGATTTCGGGAAACTCAAGGGTCGACCAAGCGAACATCATGGTTTCGCCTACGGCAGGCGAACATCTCTGCCTTCTTCTCGCTCTCCAGATCGGTGGCAATAAAAGTGGTTACTTCCGACCGACTGGGGTGGATCTGGATTGCCTCTTTTTCTTCATAAACCAACGTAGGAGATTTCTCTGTGATAGCGTTCACCTCCAGACGCGGGTTTTTTCGAGCGATCCTCGCCTCAAACTTGATCATTTCGACGTTGCATCGCCGAGCGACCGGTCCCCTTTGACTTCCCCCACCTTGTCGTCTACCGGAAATTTAATCTTCTGGTAGTAAGTGGATACCACCGCTCAGAACTCGTTGAGTGTCGGTCGGCTGCAGCTGATGCCGCAGGCTCTGGTGCTTGGCCCTCAACCAATGCTTGTTGTTGTTGCTCCACTATCTTCGCTGCTCGGCTTTGTATCAGACCGTCGAGCTCTTCTTGTGTCAGTGTCACCGTATGGTATCGTCCGGCGTCTTCCATCTCCTCGTTTCGGATGCAGGTTATGTTCCCACAGACAACGTCAAAACGATCCTGTCCGAAAGCAGATGAGTGGAAAGTTGGGGGTGACGACTTCGTTGACGGATGAGCTTTTCTGAGCCATAGTGTTGACCACTTGACCTTGACCTCCACTGTGACAGTTTACCCGTGCCAAATGGCCTCCTCTTCGCCGCATCATTATCTATGTTAAAATTGATAAAAAAAAAAAAAAAAAAAAAGACCCGTGACTATAACAAATTTGTTATCTTTAGGTCATATAATAATAATTTTATCATTATTTGATTTTCGAAGTTAAAATTGATTGATAATTTTAAAAATATATATATAATTAAAATGTATATTAATGTTACAAAATCCATTAGTATTTTTAATATTTTATTAGAGAAACTTAACTTTATATATTTAATTTAAAATATTTATTAAATAAATATATTATTTTATAAATTAGGCCGGAAAGTTTAACAAAAAAAAAAGAATTTTTATTTTTAAAAATTTTACTAACAAATAAGTGAGGTTTGAGATAAGTATGATCTAAAGTTTCCTCCCAATTGCATAAATAAATTTTTAAGATATATGAAACTATCTTTTAAATTTTACTTAATATTTATTTTAAAAAAGATATTAAGACTTTAATGTTTTTTTTAGTCTGGACGTAAGAATGGTTGACACGTCTGTCCCTACTTCATGCCTGGGCGGCCATCATAAGAACACCCATAAAGCTAATGTATTATAATATTCATCATTTCATTAAAATATATAAGGTCCACTGTCACATACTGATTATTATATTATAATATTCATCATCTCATTAAAACATATAAGGTTCACTGTCACATACTTATTATAATAATGTATCTCTTTTATCATATTTTTTTTAATATTCATATTTATTATTTATGGGTTACACAATGTACTTAATTATTTTAAAATTAATATATATTAAATAAATATAATTTAAATATATTTTAAAGTATTTAAATTATTATTATTATTTTTAATAATAATATTATTTTTTCAAAAAATAATGTTACCATTTTTAAAAAGTAATATTACTTTTTTTAATATATTTTTTACCATTTATTAAAAATCAAAAAACACGAAGAGAGAGATGAATCCTTCTCAACATGCTCCTCTCTCTCTTGTGAATGAGCACTCACACAGAAAGGAATGGATATTATAATACTTAAGGGATACGGGACGTACTGTTGGGTGTTACAGGAGACGAAGAGGTTTATTTCTTTCGTTACTGTAAACGTCTCATTGCTGCAAACTGCTGCAAATGCCAAGAAGACGAAGAGGAGTCCTTCCCCTTCGTCTTCCTTAAGTCTTCTTATAAAGGTGTGTCTAAGCCTTTGAGAGGAGATCACAACAGAAGGTTTGCGGAGGTGATCAGAGAGTGCAGCAAAGTTGTGAGGTGATCAGAGAGTGCAGCAGAACGTCCAGAGGCTGGGATTTGGTTCATGGAAAAGTTCGAGAAGGTTCTGAGTTGTGATTTTCTCGGCGACAGCAGCAAACTTCTTCGACGATATCTTCAGCAAGTTCATCGGGAGATCCAAGTAAGTCATTTACAGTTTACTTTTCGGTTGTATTTCATGCTATCCGAATCTATAATGGTATCAGAGCATAAATTTGAAAGTATGAAAATCAATGCGGAAAAGCTTGCGTTTTTTTTCTTCTTCTATCGCGAAGAAGAAGATGAACAGTGAGCATTGTTCATCAACTGAATCGATTAACCAATCGATTCGATTGAATTGAATCAGTGGAAATTTCATTTCAATCGATTCAAAATCGCATGGAGTTCTTCGATCGATTCATGGATCAATTGAAGAGAAATTCAAAAACACGAACAGTGCAGTTTTTTTTTGACAGCACAATGCATGTGTTTAATCGATTCATCAATCGATTGAATGAGATGCACAGTGAATGAATCGATTCATGAATCGATTGAAGATAAAAAAATTAACTTAATCGATTAATGAATCAATTGAAGAAGGAATGAATAGTGCTTCGTTTTTGATGAAGCACAGTAAAAAAATTGAAACGTTTTGATGAAATAAAAAATTCGAAACATTGTTTTTTTTTAATTAGATATATTTATTGATTAATTAAATCCACATGTATTTAATTAATAATAAATAAATATTTAATTAATTTATGGTTCAATTTACTGAAAATGAAATCAGACTAACTTGTTCGATCAAACGCAGGTCTGATTTAAATTATTAGTTGATTTAAGTAAACCAGTTTGATTCAATAATACCTAAAGCTGGTCAAATTATTTGTTGGTTTAACCAGCTCGATTTATTATTGAATTAATTAGGGTGATCTTCATTACAGAAGTTGGGTTGATCAAATATGACCGGATTAGTTCTGTTGTGTCAGATTTGATCATAAAAATTAGATTTGTTCTAATGGGTATGACTTAATCCAATGGGTAATTGGACGAATCAAACGAACCTGAATTTGATCAATAAGTCTGAGATTGACTCAAATGGGCTTAAACAATAACAGAACATAGGTCAGAAATCTCTGCCCAATTAGATTAGTTCTAATGAGGATAATAGATTAAGCTTAAGATCCGGATTCTTGATCGACCGATCTAATGTGTCAATCACATGAGACTCTCCAAAATAAGGAAATTTGTTTTTCTTAATTGCTTGTGCATTCTGTATATTTTGTTATATATGTGAAAATTGAATTTGACCAGTTTTTGTTACTGGTCTGTCGGTTTTGTACTTACATCATGATTTTCAATTCCAGATACAAAGAACGATATACATGATGAATGGTCGCTATGAACAACAACATGAACTATGGAGGAGATCGAGAAGCTGGAATATGAACCAGATCACGGAGTCGGTAGGCTTATTGGTCGGCTTGATTGGTTGTTCTGGAATCTCGAGCAAGTATGGTATCCAGTCCAAGAAAAAGAAAGAAGATGGTCTCTAGTTTATTCATTATCGGAATATCTAAGGCAGATAACATTCCAACTTTGGGAAGATTCTGATGGGCACATCTCATATTCAGAGATGCGTAGGGAGTCACTTCATTTGGAATGGGGTCCTGAAGAATCTGAAGAGGATCCAGATCCCGAAGAAATGGACCTTGAAGAATCTGAGGAGGATCCAGAAATGGATTCTGAAGATTTAGAGGAGGATCCAAATCCTGTAGAATCTGAGGATGATCCGAAGATGAATCTCAAAGAATTTGAAGAGGATCCAGAAATAGATCTTGAAGATTTTGAGGAGGATCCAGAGATGGATCCCGAGGAGGATGTAGAGATGGATCCCGAAGAATCAGAGGAGGATCCTCAAGAGTGTGTAGAAGATCCAGAAATGGGTCTGATGGATACATCTGAGGCTGAACCACCCATCATAGAATCCGGGATAAACGGGATGCAATTGCCCACTGCTCTAGCATTTATCCTAGTGGGAGTAGTGCTAGCTTATCTATGTTACTAGTGTTCTGTTTACTGTCGTTATGTACGAACAGTGTTAGCTCATCTAGTTTTTGAGTCATGTAATAATTTATGTCGTTATGTACGAACATAATTATATAATGAAAAGTTATATTATATGTTAACAAACTTGGAAATGATTAGTTCATTTCATGATATGATTAGTTCATATGAAAAATAATTAGTTCATTTTAATAATGATTCGTTCATTAGATGAGATATATGTAATATGATTAATCAATATTGATTAGATTAGAACATACAAATGATGAGTCGAAACAATGTTATCACTTGATTTTGTAAACTCACTCTAATTTATACTGAGTCAATAAATAATTGCACATATATGAATTGCATTGAAATAATAAATAATGTATTTATTTATGTAGATTATGACAACTAAAAACATCATAGCTGAACTCAATAAGGGTGAGAAATTATATGGGGATAACTACAAAATCTGGCACCTCAAGATACAATACGTTCTTGAGGAACAAGAAGTTCTAGAGGCTGTAAATCAAATCATGGAAGAACCGGTTGATGGTTCTACGACACAGCACAGACGTGACCTTGATGCCTATAAGGTATGGAAAAGGAAGGACTCCATTGCTAAGGGTATATTGATTAGTTCAATGGTGGACAACCTGGTATTTGAGCATTACCATCTGTTTATGCTGTCTGGGCAACCCTTAGAGAGAAGTACAGTGGAGTAAGTCTGAGTAAGCTTCGTCAGCTAACTATCAAGTTTGATAGTTGTAAAAAGCGCTCGAATGTTACCATGGCCCAACATCTCAAGGAGATGGGTAATATGATTTGAGAGCTTAAGATTGCTGGTTATGTGTTGACCGATGAACAACAGGTTCAAGCAGTTATCCGTTCCCTTCCTGATTCTTGGGAAATGATGAAACATAATCTGACCCACAGTGAGAGTATCAAGACTTTCACCGATGTCTCACGCCATGTTGAACTTGAGGCGGAGAGGATTGAATCCGCAAGGATTTCTAGTCAGGCTTTTGTAGCTAAAGGTTCTGGTTCCAAGAATAAGAAAAGATTGTTTAAGAAAGGAAAGGGAAAAGGAAAGGAGGCTAGTGTTGTTGCTGTTAAAAACCAAATCAAGAAGCAAGGAAAGAGATATGGACAAAGACCTATGAGCAAGTTGACCTGCTTCAACTGTCGCAAGAAGGGTCATTTTGCTCGGGATTGTACTGAGCCTAAAAAGGTAGGTCCATTGTTATCTTCTTTCCACGAGCAATATGTTGCAAGTACAGTATTGTTAGCTGATTCATATCCTTTGTGCATTGTAGATTCAGGAGCAATGAACCACGTAGCACGTGATCGAGCTACATATGTGGAGTACCGTCGGTTATCAGCTGGCAACAAATGGATATATGTAGGAAACAATGCAAGAATTGAAGTCAAAGGAATTGGCACTTGCAAGCTCAATCTATGTGGTGGGCATACCTTATTTCTATATGATGTCCTGTAGGCTCTTGAGATCCGACTGAATATGGTTTCTGTCATTTGTCTTCTTGATTTAGGTTACAATGTAAATTTTTATAGTCGTTGTGTGGAACTTCGAATTAACTCTGTGTTAATTGGGTATGGTTATGTAACAAATGGTTTTATGGTTCTTGATGTAGAACCAAATAATAATGATGTTTGTTTTCCAAACATTGCTCTTACTAGTAATGCTGATGTTAATGATGAAATTTGGAATGCTAGGCTAGGACATATAGGACAAAAATGAATGAATAGATTAGCTAAGGAGGACCTTTTAGGCACTCATGCTAAAATTAACTTGTCTATATGTGAGCATTATCTTACTGGAAAGACGACTAGGAAATTATTTGGTAAGGCTATTAGGACTAAATCACCATTGTAATTAATTCATTCGAATATTTGTGGTCCAATGAATATGAAGGCTAGAAATGGAAGTTCTCATTTCATTACATTTATTGATGTCTTTACGCGTTTTGGTCATGTGTATTTGATTTCTCACAAATCTGAAGCATTGGATTGTTTTATTCGTTACTTGAACGAAGTTGAGAATCAATTGGAACGTAAGGTTAAAACCTTGTGCACTGACCGTGGAGGTGAATATTTGTCTAATCAGTTCAAGACAATGTGCAATGAGAAAGAGATTATTAGACAGCTAACTATCCCTGAAACTCCACAGTAAAATGAGGTTGCTGAAAGAAGAAATAGGACTCTTCTTGAAATGGTTAGATCTATAATGGCGCAGGCTAATTTGCCAATCTCCTATTGGGGAGATGCATTATTAGTTGTGGCCTATATACTTAACAAAGTGCACTCAAAATTAGTTCCATCTACCCACATGAACGTTGGACATACAGAAAGCCTGATTTAAGTAATCTGAGACCTTGGGGGTCAACTGCTTACATTCATGATAAGACTCACAGACATGGAAAATTATGACCCAAAGGTAAGAAGTGTATCTTTATAAGGTACTCTGAGACTTCTAACAGTTATGTTTTTATTGGTGAGTGACAAGATGGAACCATCTCTGAAATAGAGTCAAGAGATGCTACTTTCTTGAAACTAAGTTCCCAACACGAGGTGAAGTTGATAAGATAATTCCTCTATATAAGATAGAGGAGGATAGTATTCCTTTATCCACAGATCAGGAGATGCCTGAATCTAGTCAACCTAGTGGGAGTAATTTGCCACTGAATGAGTCAGGTTCTCAACAGTCTAACCTTCGAAGAAGTAATCGTCAAATTATTCCTCGGAGAAGGTTTGATATTGAGAATGAGGCATTGATGATTCTCCCAGTTGATGATGAGGAACCTCTAACAGTTGAGGAAGCTTTGAGAAGCTCAATTAGAAAAGAATGGAAAATTGCAATGGATGAAGAAATGGAGCTAATGAGAAAGAATCAAGTTTAGGATTTAATCGATCTTCCTCTGGGCCGAAGGGCTATTGGGAATAAGTGGATTCTCAAAGTAAAGAGGAAAGCAGATGAATCGATTAATCGATACAAAGCTCGATTAGTTATAAAAGGATACACCCAAATGGAGGATATTACCCCTAAAACCAAAAGGATATACCCCAGTTGTAAAGTTTGTGTCAATACGTGTCATCCTAGCTATAGTAACACAATATGACATGGAATTACATCAGATGGATGTAAAAATGACTTTCCTTAATGGTAATCTTGACGAAGAAATCTATATAGTACAATCAGAAGGTTATGTTGCTGAACGCCAAGAAAAAAGAGTATGTAGACTTAGGAAGTCTATATATGGGCTAAAGCAAGCGTCAAGACAATGGAACATAAGATTCAATGAAGTCATTTTGTCTTATGGTTTCGAAATGATCAATGAGGATCATTGTGTTTACTTAAGAAAGGAAAAAGGAAAGTTTGTCATTTTATCATTATATGTTGATGATATGCTAATAGCTGGAAGCGACAAAAAGTGTGTGATAGAAGTCAAAAGTTGGCTTTCATCACAATTTGACATAATAGATATGGGAGAAGTAGAGTACATCTTAGGAGTGAAGATCGTTAGAGATCAATCAAAAAGGCTTTTGGGTTTGTCTCAAGAAGCTTATATCACTAAAATGCTACAACACTTCAATATGTCAGATTGTAACATTAAACAGACACCTATAGCGAAAGGTACTTTTTTTAACAAAAGTATGTATCTCAAGACTCTTGAGGAAATAGCTGAAATGAAGAAGACACACTACTAGAAAACTAGGCTTTTGAGACACAACAAAATATGTCTTAAATTATATATTTACTGTCTCAAAATATTTTTGAGGCGGTGATGAGACAGTAATGTAGTCGTCCCTAATACAAGCGTCTCAAAAAAATATTGAGACAGTTGTACTGTCTCAAATGCTATTTAAGACAGTGATGAGACAATTATTTAATTGTCTCAAAAGTATTTAAGACAGTTATTGTTTTGTCTCAAATGTTGTGTCTTATCCTATGAAAAAAACTAAAGACACTAAATTGAGATGGTAATGTGCTGTCTCAAATAGAAGTGAAGACAGTAAATTACTGTCCCTAATATTTTAACTTGTTAAATGCAACAATTATGATAAAAATTAATAATCTTTAAAGAACATTTATTATACAAATTAATTAATCTAGATTAAATCTAATAAATTGTCATTTCAAAACAAAAGGAAAAATTCTCTTTTTATAAATTAAAAATGATATCCACAATATAAAATTCTATAATCAGTACATCCAACATTCATCCAAAAAAAAACTGTTCCCATGAAAGTTACATAAAAGAAAGTCTAAAGAACAACTCCTCGTGATCTAGAGATAACTTCTATAATCCTTCTTCATCAGAATCCTGAACATAAAAAAAACTCTTATTAGAGGTAAAGATGATTTATAATATATACTGTTAAAAAAAAATCAATAAACAGAACATTTCAATAAGAAATCTCATCATCTAACACATAATCCTCTTTCTTGCAACTATATATATATACAACATAAACAACCCTAAGTTAAACAAACCTCTTCATCTCGTAATAAGAAATGATGGTTTATGTGTTTGTCAATATCTTTGTGTCTTTCAAGTTGTTGCACCTGTAAAATAAATTTATCTACAGCTTAAAAATATATACACTACTACATCACCAAAATTGTTAATAAAACTAAAAAAATTCTTATGAAAACAACTACCAATGTACCTGTTGGTTATACAATCCTTGTTCATGTGAAATAATATTATCTGCAACCTAAATAAAAAATAATGTACGTATCACAAAACTATCAAAATTCATTATAAAAGTCAGTTATTTAAATAAAGTAAAGATACCTTTTGATTTCTAAATTCACTGGATTCCATACCAAGATGAGTCAATGGGGATTCATGATTCTCTAACTTTGATTGAAGTGCATCTATTTGAGATTTCATTTGGTTTAGAATAGGAGTCACTACTTTCATACACTCTGCTACAGCTTTCTCCGTAGCCATTTTTATTAACTCATTTGAATGTTCATTGGATAACAAAGGGTGAGTACGCATATCAGAAGGACTATGACCTAAACCCATAGTGCGAACATAACCATGACTTTGATTTCCCATGAAACTATTGAAAATCTTCTATCTCAACTCAGGTGTTTGATCCTCAATAGGTACCGCTGATAACTTTTCTTGCATTTGACCCTAGATGTTTATTAACATCAATAAATATAGATCCTTCACAAGTAAACAAAATGATAATGTCTAAATAATATAAGAATTATAAATGAATGTGTTTACTATTAAATTTGCAGCCTCAGCATCAGCTGGAACTCCATTTTTAGAACGAGCCTCAATGTATGTTGTTAAGGGATCAGTTGACTTTCCATCAGCTGCCAACTATATAAAAATGACAAATCTTTATAAATTTGTTACCAGAAAAATATAGTATATTATAATTATACATACTTTTATTTTGAAGTTAGGCATCGAAATCCTTCCGGTCCTATGTATTGGCCCCACAAGTTCTCTATTGAGTGCATTTTTCTTTGAAATTTCCTTTAAAAAAAATAGAGATTTTTTTGAACAGGTTATAATGACAATAATTAAAAAAACATAAACAATGTTATTTGAGACAAGATTACTTGAAATTTGTCTGTACTCCAGTACTCGATGAGAATCCTCCATTGCTCAGGTTCAACACGATTAGGAACATTGGTTAACAATTGGTCATACGTCTTTCCATTAAAATAATCAGTTTTAATTCGATTCTTCCACTTTCTCCATTTGTCGCCAACAGATTTAAGACATACAGACTTATGTGCCAGAGGGGCATTACTGCTCTCCTATATAATTTATAGGAGATATATGAACAGTTAAAAAATATTTAGAAACAATTATTATAACTAGGTTAGAAACATTGCTTGTCATATTGGTCATATGATATGATTAATAATAGAGCAAAAATGGAGAACTTACTTGAACTTCATTCCAGATATAATCTGTAACATGTGTGGGCATGTCAGACCATTCCACATATGTTAAGGGAACTTGGACACCATTACGAGCAATTCGACCAAGCAATGATGAATACTTCCCTGCATTCGATCCAATAGCTTGGAATGATTCGTTGAAATCAACTATTAACTTTTCACCTGCATGTAAATCCCCTTGAGCAGGGCCTCTTCCTCTCTTTTTAGTAACTTCATTGTTAGTTTCTCCTATAAATTCAACAAACGTAAAAGACTTGTAAATTACAATAAGTAAAAAAGTACCAACAAAGAGAGGTGATAAAGAATACGAGAAATTTAAAAAATAATTGAACACTTTAGAAATCTATATAAACTAACCTGAATTTGGCAAGGTTAAACTAGGTTGTAAATTAGGTGGATCAATTGATTGTGAATTTTGTTGTTCATCAATGAGCTCCAAAGTTTGAGCTTGCAATGTTGATACTTGTTGAACTTGTGATTGATGCTTGGATCTTGTTTGTGGACGATGAACTATTGGACGTAACATATTATTTGGTCTTTGTTGTTGTGGTTTCTCTAGTACACGTGTGGGAGGATGCACTTGAGATAAATTACCCTGAGCAGGGCCTCTTCCTCGTTTTTTAGTCACTCCATTATTAGTTTCTCCTAGAAATTCAACAAATGTAAAAGACTTATAAATTACAATAAGTAAAAAAAGAACCAACAAAGAGAGGTGACAAATAATACAAGAAATTTAAAAAATAATTGAGCACTTCGGAAATCAATATAAACTAACCTGAATTTGGTAAGGTTAATCCAGGTTGTGAATTAGGTGGATCAATTGATTGCGAGTTTTGTAGTTCATCAATGAGCTCCAAAGTTTGAGCTTGCAATGTTGATGCTTGTTGAACTTGTGATTGATGCTTGGATCTTGTTTGTGGATGATGAATTATTGGACGTAATATGTTATTTGGCCTTTGTTGTTGTGGTTTCTCTATTACACGTGTAGAAGGATGCACTTGAGATATATTACCTTTTACCACATTTGTTTTATCACCATTCAATTTTTCCAACATGGTTGTCCCTTTCTTTTTTTGTCTAGCCATGATGACCTATAATGAAAAAAAATCAACGTATCAATCCAGAGGCCAAAAAAGATCAATTACACATTTGAAGCTGAACTTGGAAAAGAAAACATTGATGACCAATTATTAAATTATAAATAAATCAGATTAATACTCAAAAATTGATTATGCATCAAGCATAAATGAAGAATAAAAATGCAATAGAAATATATAATTAAAAAACAAGTCTCTACTCAATAATAAATAAAAATGTATATTAAAGATTAACAATGTAAAATACGATAATGAAATAATAATTAAAAAATAGGGTTATTTGACAAATAATCTTATTGAAATTTTTAGGAATTTTTAGAAATTTTCTGGGATTTAATCGGAGCTCGTGTGACGTATTTAGAGGGGATGCACTTATGGGCGAGAAAAAGCCTGTTTGGAATACCCGGATGCAGGAGTTGATTAAGGAACTTATCTAGGGTTTAATTGAAAAATCCCTAAGTCCTAAGTTATAAAAACCCCTCTTCCCCGAGCCCTCTCCCGCTCATGAATTTCCCACACCCCCGCCGGCTCTCCTCCTCACGCGATTTCTCCCCGAGCCCTTACCCCGCGACACCGCCGACTTTCCCCTTTCTCTCTCGGGTCGGGCAGCCCTATCGCCGGACCTCTTCCTCCCCGAGCCACACGTCGCCTGATCTCCTCACGCGGGCACCACAACGTCGCTATTCCAACCCTAGTGCCAACAGCCGACCCTTTCCTCTGCCCTTGATCGCTGCCCAACGTTGGCTGCCAAATCTCTGCCCTAGCGCCGGTTGGCTTCACCCTGTCCTAGCGCCGACAGCTGGATCTCTTCCACCTCCGGCCGCCGAATCTCTTCCACCTCCGACCCCAACAAAAGCTATCCAGTAAGTTTCTTCCTCGGTAGATACAGATAGAGTTCTAGGTATATTGGGTTCAGATTTTTGTTTGGGAAGAGGTGTGGTATGGATTTTGTTGTGCATATGCTCCTTGTGATAGCTATAGAAATTTTGGAACAGAATATGATGGCTGAGACTCGATTGAAATGTTGCTTGACTTCCCCTCTTGTTGTCGTACCTTGTATCAGCTTTGGGAAGTTTCGATTCAATTTCGAGGTTGTTTCCTTTGTGTTGGTTGGATTTTCTGGTATAGATTTGAGAGGTTGTAAGTTGATTTCTATGAGGTTTGCTCCTTCATGATGACTCTGGACCTTTAGTGCAGATTGGTGGGATGAGATTTGATTTTCGAGGTCAAGCTTGTTTCCTTTTATTAATGGGAGTTCTGGACAGGTTTGAGGGGTTTGGATGGGCTATTCCTTGAGCTTTGTTAACTTATGTTGTCTTTATATTTCTGTGACAGATTTTGGTGGATTTTGAATCAAATCCGAGGTGGTCGTTGTTTCTTTTCATGTTAGCTAAATCTCCTAGACATATTTGTATATTTTGAATCAACCTCAATATTGTTTTGGTTTTGGAAGATAGCCTTGATCTCTGGATAGATTTGGGTGAATTGAGGTTCATAGTTGGATTAGGGCTTTTCCCTAATTAAGTCGGGTTTCGGTTTAGCTAGTGTCGTTTATGAAATTAGCTAAATTGTACATCACGTGATTTGCAGGACGTTGATTGAAGACGGTTGACACGATCTACATATAAAGGTGGGTACTTCTTGCTTTGTTTTCTTTTAGTACTTTGACCTTAGTGCATGATTTATTTTGGATAAGGACTGTTTACCTTGACTCCACTCTTACTTTCCTGTGCTTGATACTTCCACTCAAAATCTTTGAGTTACTCGTTTTTATATCCATACAGTCTCTTGTTGTTGTCCATGATCAGTAGCAGATACTAGAAACTATGTTTGTATGTTTTGACTGTTGCTTATTTACGTACGATATTGAGCATGCTGACTTCATGTAGCATACCTGTTTCTGCTTATATATATATATATGATGACTGT
Organism: Zingiber officinale; assembly: GCF_018446385.1. Taxonomy (NCBI): domain Eukaryota; kingdom Viridiplantae; phylum Streptophyta; class Magnoliopsida; order Zingiberales; family Zingiberaceae; genus Zingiber; species Zingiber officinale. The sequence continues at coordinate 34,160,521 of NC_056002.1, forward strand.
TGCATTGTTCGCATCATGTCATGGCATGCATGCTGCATCCTCGGCCACTCATGAGAGTGGTAGCTGGAGTTGATGTCGCTTGTCCTGTCGTGTCGCACTCGGCCACTCGTGTGAGTGGTAGCTGGAGTACGAGCAGCAGGGACCCCGTCGCAGATGTAGCTAGTTAGCTACTATGCAACTGTCCCCTCGGCCATTTGTGTGAGTGGTAGCTGGAGTGGTGTACAGTCTGTCACTGACCCGGCCTCTCGACCATACAGGGGTCATGGTGCGGAGAGGTGGGCGGGAGTGACCATCCGTGCATACGCTGTTATTATATTTGCTATGATTGCTGCTGTTTATATATGCTCTTATTGCTTACTTACTGCTGTTGTTCGCATATGCTGATATGCTTGTGTTGAGATATATTCTCGTTTTCGATGTTTAGTCATTGGAAATTTGTATATACCTTGCTTATTACCTCTATAGTTATGAGCAGTACTGTAGCAGATTAGTACCAGTTCTGACCTACTATACCTAGCCTAGGATATGGTTCCAGGTATGAGCATTTATTTTGAGTTCTATTGTAGTATCTGCTATTCCTTTATGAGACTGTATACTCTTGGCTCACTTTCTAGTTAGATGTTATGTTCATGCACTATCTCTTTCCTTACCCGCTGAGTTCCAATGCTCACCACCTCGCAAATTGGTTTTCTTTCGCCAGGTAACAGGTAGATGAGTCATGGATGCTTGGAGAGTCTCAGCTGCCAGTCCCACGACACACTCGAGGATAGTTTCTTTTTCTTGTTTTGGTTGCTAGCACTATTTATGTTTTGGTTTTGTGAACTTGGTATTGTATGCTTCGATATGGATTTTGGAGTCTAGTCTGGTGGTTGCAGGTAATTTAGTTAGTGACTTTGTCGGTCATACATTTGTTTCTCTTGTGATTTCCGCTGCGTTTACATCCAGCCGTGTATGTGGTACTTATCCATCTTTCAATTATGTGGTACCACAAGATCCAGACCTCCCTAGACCGATCAGCATCCCCTCTGATCGGTTCACAAAGCTCTGATAAGAATTTCTGATTTTTCTCCCGAAATTCAGAAACCCCTAAAAAATCACAGAAAATTTCAAAAATTGTAAAATTTTGAGGATACATTCGTCATAACATATATTATCATGGAAAAATAGTTTTCTATGAAAATAACTTCCATTTTTAAATCTTGATACAAAGTTCGAAAGACTTTGAAATAGTTCAAGGTTAATCCATCTTTGTATCAACTTGCTCAATGATGAATACTATCACTAGAAAAGCTTCATCAAGGTTTTTCAAATCAATTTTGAAATGATTTTAAACCATTTAATTTAGGACCACAATCTTAGGGCTAAGTGTACATGACTTGTACGCAAGCTTTCCCTATGATCCTTAATTTCGAATTAGGCTCATCTAGGTACAAGAATTATGCACCTTGATCCTAACTCATAATCCTAATATCTCACACACATCTAAGGTGTATCAAACACATCCAAGTCAATTTTGATGTGAGATATGGGTTTAGGTCATCTTAAGCTAAGTTCTCATGCATTTTCTAAACAACAATTTGATCTCCATATCAAATTGTGTTTTTATCCTTAAATCAATTTAATTGATCATACATGCAAGAGATGATGACATGACATAAAATAATATCATAAGTGGGAACATGTGCCAATGTCATGATGTCATGACATAAAGTATGAAACTTAAATAAGGCATGACATATAACTAACCTAAGCATTATCATGACATTTCAAATGATAGTAAATTAGATATGATGTCATGACATGGCATATGGCAAACAATATATAGCAAATAACATATAAAGGTATAGAAAATACCTAATTCTAGCTTTAGTTGTCATTTTTGATAATTTTGATCATTTTGCCATAAATTCTATATTCCTAAGTGTAATAGATCTAAAATCATATACTAAATATTTTTAGATCACTATGTGTCAATTAGATTGACCATAGAAAATTCCTCAAATGTGGTTGACACATCCTAATCACCTTAGGAATAATTTTTTAATTTCATTTTCAAGGCTTGGTTATACCTTGAAACTTCCTAAAATGCCACCTTGTGCCATGATTAGGTTAACTACCTATCCAAATAAGGTGGGCACCCACTAAACCATCTAGCGTGATGAAATCACGCTCCTAGGAACCCAACACCTATTTGAGCTCATTGGGTTCACTAAATATTCACTAGGGATGACTTCCCTAGCAACCCTCCTAATGACCCTCCTAGGCTTTAAAGCCTTGGTCATTTGGGACTCATCAAGATCAACTCTAGGGGTGACTCCCCTTGTGACCTTGGTGATGGTCTTCCTAATCCTAGGTCTTGTTCCATAATCGAATGGAACATTATGGTAAGTGGGCTTGACCACTTGAGACTTAGGTTTGTGACTCAAACCTCTCATGTCCTTGGGCTTTTCCTTTTGACCCTTAGACCCTAGAGTTGACTTCTCCAAATTCTTAAGAGTCTTTTCTAAGGTGTCAAGTCTTGACCTCAAGACTTGATTTTCCTTCTCTAATACCTCAAGTTTTAATTTGTCATTTTTCTTTGAGGTATTCCTAGGCATATGTCTAGTTGTTTTGGGATTCCTATCTATGTTTTCCTTAACCTTAGATGAGTTAATTATAGGGTTGGCATTTCTAGTATTATCCTTACCTAGACTAACATGTTTGGCACCTAAGCACATGTATCGGTTTCTATGGTTATCATGCTTATCATCATTGGCAATTGCAATAAAGCTACTAGCATGTTTCTTATTAGAATTGCAATAATGTGCCTTAAAGGGTACCTTAGGCCTTAGCTCCCCCTATAGATGTGCTTGGTCTCTTGTCCTTGTGAGGTTGCCTCCCCCTCGGGCATTGGCTCCTATAATGTCCCCTTTGCTTGCATTGGAAGCACACCACGTGCTCCTTGCCCTTGCGTATCGGGACTCCGGCTTCCTTGACCTTTGGCGCCGGTGGAGTCTTCCTAATCCTCTTTGGACATTTACTCTTGTAATGCCCATATTCCCTACACTCAAAGCACATTATATGTAATTTATTTGAAATTAAGTTGCTTGAGTTACCTAAGGTTGAGGATGGATATACGCTTTCTTCTTCATCCCTTCCGGAGGTAGAGGCTTCTTCTTGCACCAATCTTGATGAAGAACTCTCCTCCTCTTCTTCCTTAGATGTTGAGTAGCCCTCAACTTCTAATTCCATACCTCCATGATGTGAGCTACTTGGCTCACTTGACTCCTCTTCATGACTTGAATTGGAGCTCTCCTCATGGAACTTAGCCAAGTTGTTCCACAACTCCTTGGCATCGTTGTATCCACCTATCTTACACAAGATATCATTAGGTAATGAAAATTCAAGGATTTTCGTTACCTCGTCATTGATTGTGGATTGGTGGATTTGTTCCTTCGTCCACTTCTTCTTCTCGAGAGGTTCTCCCTTTTTATCCACCGGAGGAGTAAAACCTACTCGTACACAATTCCAATTCACTAGGTTAGTCATAAGAAAATACTTCATTCTTACCTTCCAATACACGAAGTCATCGCGATCGTAGAAGGGTGGAATCGTGATGTCTTCTCCAAGTAGATCCATTCTCTAGCTTGTGCTCCCCCGGGTGTTAATCCGACGAAGAGCAACCTTGCTCTGATACCACTTGTTAGGACCTTCGGATGAGGCTAGAGAGGGGGGGTGTGAATAGCCGACCTCAAATTATCGTTTCTTCCTACAATTTAGGTTAGCGCAGCGGAAATACAATGTAGAAACGAAAGTGGAGAAGATCAAACCTCAAACACGATGATGTAACGAGGTTCGGAGATGATACTCCTACTCCTCTGCGTGTCCGTAAGGTGGACGAAGCCTATCAATCCGTCGGTGGATGAGACCCCGGATAACCGGCTAATATGAACTCCTTTTGGGTGGAGAAACCTCGCCACAATCTCTTTTGCAACAGCAATAAAGGAGAACAAGAAATAAATCAAGAAACAATGGATAATATGAATGTAAATACACTCTACCAAGTTTGCTTGCCTTCTTCTCGTTGACTGGAGTCCGTTGATGAAGCAACAACTTCACGGATGATGCCAACAGCAGCTGATCAACCAGTCGAGGGAAGCTCACACGAAGCTTCAGCAAAGAGGAGCTCAGCAAAGCTCAAATCGCAGTAAGGAGGAAGAGCAAGAACTGTCCTATAGAGGCCCTCGACCTCGATATATATCCTGTACCTGTTGCACCTGTGAAGAAGACAAAGATCAACACAGAAATCTAGCCGTTGTGTCGCAACGGCTAGGCCTGGACCGATCAGGCTCCACCCTGATCGGTCTGGGAGCCATCTGATCGGTCTGTGGACCGATCAGGCCCTAGGCTGATCGGTCCCCAGACCGGTCAGCCATCTCTGTGAAGGTTGGCTTTAAAGGCCTGATCGGTCTGTGGACCGATCATGCAACGATCAGTAGCTTCCTGATCGTTTTCTGATCGGTCTGTGGACCGATCAGATAACCTACAGCGAACCACTGTTTGGTTACTGATCGGTCACCAGACCGATCAGATAAACCTGAGTATCACTGAATCGGTCACCAGACCGATCCAATGCCTTAGAGCTTCCCAGCCCTAAATCCTAAAGCCTTCCCGGTCTAGAGAACGAGCTACCGAGCCCTCTCTGACCTAGTCTAGAGAAACGAGCTACCGAGCCCTCTCCGACTTCCATGTCCGATCCAGAGAACAAGCTACCGAGCCCTCTCTGACCTAGTCCGGAGAACGAGCTACCGAGCCCTCTCTGATTTCCACGTCCGGTCCAGAGAACGAGCTACCGAGCCCTCTCTGACCTAGTCTGGAGAACGAGCTACCGAGCCCTCTCTGACTTCATCTGCTCCAGAGAACGAGCTACCGAGCCCTCTCTGACCTAGTCCGGAGAACGAGCTACCGAGCCCTCTCCGACTTCATCCGGTCCAGAGAACGAGCTACCGAGCCCTCTCTGACCTAGTCCGGAGAACGAGTTACCGAGCCCTCTCCGACTTCATCCGGTCAAGAGAACGAGCTACCGAGCCCTCTCTGACCTAGTCCGGAGAACGAGCTACCGAGCCCTCTCCAACTCTGTCTGGTCCAGAGAACGAGCTCCCGAGCCCTCTCTGACCTAGTCTGGAGAACGAGCTGCCGAGCCCTCTCCGACTTCGTCTAGTCCAGAGAACGAGCTCCCGAGCCCTCTCTGACCTAGTCCGGAGAACGAGCTACCGAGCTCTCTCCGACTCCTCATGCCAAGCTTCCATACTTGGACTTCTCCCGTGCCAAGCTCCCTGCTTGGACTTTTCCGTGCCAAGTCTCCATACTTGGACTTTTCCCCGTGCCAAGCTCCCTTCTTGGACTTTTCCGTACCAAGTCTCCATACTTGGACTTTTCCCGTATCAAGTCAACTCAAGTCGGGTCAACCAGGTCAACCTTGACCGAAGGTTGCAACCACAATCTCCCAAGTTTGTATTCTTGTCAAACATCAAGATACAACTTTTCTATTCTCGTCAAACATCAAAATACAACTCGAGTCAGGTCAACTCGAGTCGGGTCAACCAGGTCAACCTTGACCTAAGGTTGCACCAACACTGGTGAGTGAAGCCAGGCAGAAGAAAGTCCTGGTGAGTGAAGCCAGGTGAAAATCCTAGTGAGTGAAGCTAGGTGAAAGACCTGGTGAGTGAAGCCAGGCAGAAGAGAAGTCCTAGTGAGTGAAGCTAGGCAGATTGGAAGTCCTGGTGAGTGAAGCCAGGCAGGAGAAAGTCCTGGTGAGTGAAGCCAGGCAGAAGAGAAGTCCTAGTAGTGAAGCTAGGCAGATTGGAAGTCCTGGTGAGTGAAGCCAGGCAGAAAAAAAGTCCTGGTGAGTGAAGCCAGGCAGAAGAGAAGTCCTAGTGAGTGAAGCTAGGCAGATTGGAAGTCCTGGTGAGTGAAGCCAGGCAGAAGAAAGTCCTGGTGAGTGAAGCCAGGCAGAAGAAAATCCTGGTGAGTGAAGCCAGGTGAAAATCCTAATGAGTGAAGCTAGGTGAAAGACCTGGTGAGTGAAGCCAGGCACGGGAAAATCCAAATGGGTCAAGATTGACCAGACATCTGGTGGAAGTCCAAGTAGGTCAAGGGAGTGACCGGATACTTGGCACGAAGAGAAAAGTCCAAGTAGGTCAAAGGGATTGACCAAACACTTGGTGAGAGAGTCCTAGCAGGTCAAGGGAGTGACCAGATGCTAGGCATGATGTACCAACAGGTCAGGGTTGACCGAATGTTGGTTTGAGAGGCTTGGGACTTGGTTTTGGGAAAAAACCAAGAGCTGGATCGATCAGTGGATCGATCCAGGAGCTGGATCGATCAGTGGATCGATCCAGGCTTTTTACTAGCGAACAGAAAGCCTCTGGATCGATCAGTGGATAGATCCAGGCCTTTCCCAGCGAACAGAAAGCCTCTGGATCGATCCGTGGATCGATCCAGAGGTCCCAATCGATCAGCCGATCGATTGGGACGCTACTGGTTCGCGCGATAAGCACTGGATTGATCCGTGGATCGATCCAGGCATTTTCCCAGAGCACAGAGGCGCTCTGGATCGATCCGTGGATCGATTCCAAAGCCTCCCCGATCTATTGGGAGCTTTCGAATCGATCGGGATCCGACCGTTGCGTCGTATTTGAGCTGCAGGCGTGCGATGGCTGCAGAAGAACTTCACCAGCGACTCCACAGAGCTCTCCACGCCAGTTCTTGAGGTTCTTGGAGGTTCTTCCAAGTCAAGAGGCGGATCTATTGCAAGAGGAAGAAAGCTAGGGTTAGGGTTTTCTTGTACTCATTGTAAGCTTTGTGCTTGTATTTTGTATCCTTTCCCCTTCCTCTTGTAGTGTGAACTTGTAGGGCTTCTCCGCCTTCGGTAGTTACCGAAAAGGAGGATTTTCTTAGTGGAGGGTGCGTGAGTAGGTGTGGATTCTTGGACTAGTCACCTCTTGTGAGGTGGATACCAAGTAAACCAACCTTGTTAGCGTTGTGTGGTTTGTTTCTTGTATTTCCGCTGCGCATCTTTGAAGAAACAAGCAATGACGAGCACCTAGCACGCGATGAGCTATTCACCCCCCTCTAGCTACTTTTCGGTCCCAACAAGTGGTATCAGAGCAAGGTCGCTCTTCACCGGAATCATCGCCGGAAGGGGCAAACAAAACAAGCAAAGCTAGAGGGTGAAGAAGTTGGAGCAAAATTCTACAAGTCGAAGACTTCATCAAGAAGCTCAACTTCAAATGGAATTCCGAGATGGACTCGGATTCGACACGAGGGTGCCTCCACCATACACATCTACAAGCTTCGATCTTTGGAAATCAAGGATCGAAAACTTCTTAATGGTGGAGATAGAGCAATGGTTTGCTCTCATGGAAGGTTTTGAAGCTCCCACAAATTCCAAGGGCAAAGTACTCAAGAGGAGCAAGTGGAGCCAAGACCAAATCCAAAGGTGCAAGGCCAATGACAGAGTGACCTAGCTTTTGGTCAATTTATTGCCAAGCACCATCCTTTGCAAAATTGGAGAATTTGAAGATGCAAAGGAATTATGGAGTAAATTGGCCAAGCTTCATGAAGAGATCCCCTCCACTGTACAAGAGCAAGAAGAATCTAGAGAGGGTGACTCTTTGGAGCAAGACCAAGAGGAGGACTCCGAGGTTGAGAGAGGCTCAACCTCCAAAGAAGAAGTCCAAGAAGAAGCTTCATCTTCAAGGGAGTGCAATGAAGAGAACAAGGAGGGAGCATACTCCTTGTTCCATGTACAAGATGATGAAGCCACCACCTCTAGGATTGAGGGGGAGTGTAGATCAATGAACCCGGAGCAAGAAGAGGCCTCTACATCCGGGTAAGTGAAGAAGAAGAAGATGGTGCCACCTCCAAAATTTAAGAAATATCAAATGGAGGAGCAAGTGTCATCCCTACACAAGAAGGTATAAATGTTTCAATTAAAAATAAAAATTATATAATATGTTTTGAGTGTAGGGAAAGTGGGCATTATAAGAGCAAGTGTCCCAACTTGGCCAAGAAGAAGGGTCAAGTGACACAAAAAGGCAAAGAGAAGCCCAAGGAGACCACCCCCGGGACAAAGAAGAGCAAGGAGCACATTGTGTGCTTCTTGTGTCAACAAAAAGGGCATTACCAAAGTCAATGCCCCAAGAGGAAGAAGATGGTCAAGGCTCATGAAGGAAGCTCAACTCAAGGGGGAGCCTCCAAGGTAAAAAGGAAGGTATCTTTTATTGAGCCTATTCCCTTGCAAAATGGTAAAAAGCATGCTAGGTCAAATTTATATCATTTTAATGCTATTTACCATGAAAATAGGAAGCATGATAACATTAAGGAAAATCATGTAGCTTATCATGCTAAGACTACCACACCTAGGATTAGGAAGATGGATAAAAATCTAGGCAATCACACTAAGGACCATAGTTATAAGCCTAGAAACAAAAATGCTCATGGGTGTAATGAAAAATCAAAATCTAAAGATTTAATGATAGAAAATCAAGTCTTGAGGTCAAGACTTGACAAACTAGAAAAGACCCTAAAAAGGATGGAAAATATCCTTAAAGGGAAAAATGAGCAAAATCTAGGTTTAAGATAACAAGGGTCATCCAAGGGCCATAGAGGTTTGGGATACAAACCTAAAATCAAAAAGGATGTACCTACTTACCATAGGGTTCCATATAGCTATGGAACCAACCCTAAGTCTAGAAGTCAAGTCAAGGATACAAGGGAAGTCATCCCTAGAAGTATCTTTGCAACAACAAATGTGACTAAGACTTCTAATAAGTCTAAGAAAGTCACTAACAAGGTCATAAGGGAGGCTATCCCTAGAGTTGACCTAGAAAATGTTACCAAGGCTTCTAAGAAGCCCAACAAGGTCACTAGGAAGGTAGCTAGGGAAGTTATTCCTAGTGAGTAGCTAGAGCATCCAAGGAGCAACAATAGGTGTTGGGTTCCTAGGAGTATCTTCTCTACCCCATAGATGGGTTAGAGAGTGTCAACTCCGATTAGAAGGGTAGTTAACCCAACTTTGAGGAAATTGACACTCAAGGAGCATTTTCAAGGTTTTTGTTAACCTTTGAAAATGAAATGGAATTATTACTTACTCCTTGAAAGAGTAAAATGGGCCTAATGGTGGAAAAATTGATTTTATCTTAAAATGGCATAAATTAGAAAACCTAGAGAAATACCAAGTTGGGAGTTTGGTATTCTCTTAGACATTTAAGGCAATCCGGGCCTTGATTTATGTGATTACTCTTGAGGAAAAATGGAATATGCCAACATTTGAGGATATGCTTAATTTTTAAATGGCATAAACAAATCAAGAGAAATAGAAATGTCAATTTAGGTTTTGGCATTTCTTTGAAGCATTTAGGGCAATCTAGGTTTAACGTTTTAAGCTAAAACTAGTGGTATATTTTGAGTTAGCTAAGTGGTTAAGGATACTTAGATAGGTAATCTAGGTATATTTTATTTATGCTAAACCTTGCCATGATTGTGTGCCCATCATATGCCATGACATCATGTCTATTTTTGCATTCATGACTTATTATGAAAAATATAAAAATATCATGTCATGTCATACATACATCATGTAATTATAGGAATCTTTCTTTTGAAAGCTATTTCATTTTGATGTATGTCATAACATTATCATGCATTAAGTTTAATTCCTTAAAAGTAAGGACAAATGACATTTATCAACAAGTGTTTTCAACAAGTGGTATTAACAAGTAACATCCTAAGTGGATGTTCAATATCCACAAAATGCCTAGATAGATATGCATGATCCCTAGATTAGGGCAAAACCAAACTTTATATCTCATAAAGACCAATAAGATGACTTGTATGTGTTTTAGTGCACATTAGATACAAGTGAGATATTAGGATGATGAACAAAACTCAAGATGTTGACTTAGTGCATTCTTTTGAGTTTTAAGTTCATCAAAACATATAGTTATGTGTTTTCCCATCATTGGGAAAGCTAATGTACAAGTAATGTGCATTAAGCCCAAGGAATATGGTGGGATATTGATTTTGAAAATGTTTTAAAAATAATTTTGGAAAATTTTGGTGAAGGCTATCTTTTGATAGTAATTACCATTGAATAGTTAGACACAAACTTAAAGAAAACACTAAAGTTTTTGCAAGTTCTCAAGTTTGTGTCAATCTTTGAAAATATGATACATTTTCATAGAAAACTATTTTTCCATGATAAATTATAGCCTAAATAATGTCTACACAAATTTTTACGATTTTTGGAATTTTGTAGAATTTTCTAGGGGTTTATGAAATTAGCTGAAATTGAATTTCAGCAATTTCAGGCCTTCAATCGATCGGTGGATCGATTGGAGTGCCTCAATCGATCAGCCGATCGATTGAGAAGGCATTTCTCGCGAGCAGAAGCTCGTTGGATCGATCAGCCGATCGATCCAAGAAGATTGAATTGATCAGTGGATCGATTCAGCAGGGTTCAATCGATTGGAACCTAACTCCAATCTATCGAAGATGCTGATTTTGGCTGGTAAGGTCTGATTTCAGCATCTTTGAACCTATTTTAGTCTAGGTAACCATTCCAAACCCCTGAAAATACATTTGTATACATAAAAAGGGTGTTTTCGTGTGGAAAACAAGGATGAATTGGTTAAGGAAGGCTAAGTTGAAGTTTAGGTTGAGGTTTGTTTCAAATTTTGAATATTTGAACCTCAAAACTTCTAAAATTGGGTTTCCTAAAGTTTTAGGGATTCCAAGTCATTGTTGGTGCAATGACAGAAGTTACCACCATGTCTTTAGGGGGAGGGACTCTTTAAAGACATGAAAATTATTTTTCATGAACCTTGGAAGGTGGTTAACCTTCCGTTAAGAACATTCTCAAGGTTGAGCGTTTGAACTTTAATGGGGAGTGGATATCCTCATTTGTTCAAGTGGTTTCAAGTGGATAATGCTCAAGGATGGGCATTTGCCTACATTGGGGGAGAATGTAGGGTTAAGGATAATGAAGGGTATGGGACCTTCATTATCGTGTTAATCACAACGAGTGAAGTTGTGAACAACGATGAGTAACTCTTCAGGGGGAGAGTTTTCAACAAGTGAATTTGTTGATGTGTGCCCAAAAATGGGGCATGGTTTGATGTGTGCCAATAGGGGGAGAGTGAAAGGGAGTAAGTTAGGCTTTCATTACCTAGAGGGAGTTTGCCCTCTTAGGGGGAAAATGAAGGGCTTAACTTATGTACTCATTACCTAGTGGCATGAAGAAGGTTCAGGCTATGGGATTAGCCTAACTTACATGTGGTATTGTAAGTGATAGTGTTGGTATTGTCAAACATCAAAAAGGGGGAGATTGTTGGTGCAACATCCCTCAGGTCAAGGTTGACCTGGTTGACCAAGCTTGAGTCTTGGTTTGAGTTTCGATGTTTGACAATGCAAGGTTGATTAAAGAAGAGTCAAGTAGGTCAAGGATGACCGGATACTTAACTGGGAAGTCCTAACTGGGATGTTAGGCAGAAGAAAGACCTGGTGAGTAAAGCCAGGCAGAAGAGAAGTCCTAGTGAGTGAAGCTAGGCAGATTGGAAGTCCTGGTGAGTGAAGCCAGGCAGAAGAAAGTCCTCGTGAGTGAAGCCAGGTGAAAATCCTAGTGAGTGAAGCTAGGTGAAAGACCTGGTGAGTGAAGCCAGGCAGAAGAGAAGTCCTAGTGAGTGAAGCTAGGCAGATTGGAAGTCCTGGTGAGTGAAGCCAGGCAGAAGAAAGTCCTGGTGAGTGAAGCCAGGCAGAAGAGAAGTCCTAGTGAGTGAAGCTAGGCAGATTGGAAGTCCTGGTGAGTGAAGCCAGGCAGAAGAAAGTCCTGGTGAGTGAAGTCAGGCAGAAGAAAATCCTGGTGAGTGAAGCCAGGTGAAAATCCTAGTGAGTGAAGCTAGGTGAAAGACCTGGTGAGTGAAGCCAGGCAGAAGAGAAGTCCTAGTGAGTGAAGCTAGGCAGATTGGAAGTCCTAGTGAGTGAAGCTAGGTGAAAGTCCTGGTGAGTGAAGCCAGGCAGAAGAAAGTCCTGGTGAGTGAAGCCAGGAGAAAATCCTAGTGAGTGAAGCTAGGTGAAAGACCTGGTGAGTGAAGCCAAGCAGAAGAGAAGTCCTAGTGAGTGAAGCTAGGCAGATTGGAAGTCCTTGTGAGTGAAGCCAGGCAGAAGAAAGTCCTGGTGAGTGAAGCCAGGCAGAAGAGAAGTCCTAGTGAGTGAAGCTAGGCAGATTGGAAGTCCTGGTGAGTGAAGCCAGGCAGAAGAAAGTCCTGGTGAGTGAAGCCAGGCAGAAGAAAATCCTGGTGAGTGAAGCCAGGTGAAAATCCTAGTGAGTGAAGCTAGGTGAAAGACCTGGTGAGTGAAGCCAGGCACGGGAAAATCCAGATGGGTCAAGATTGACCAGACATCTGGTGGAAGTCCAAGTAGGTCAAGGGAGTGACCGGTTACTTGGCACGAAGAGAAAAGTCCAAGTGGATCAAAGGGATTAACCAGACACTTGGTGAGAGAGTCCTAGCAGGTCAAGGGAGTGACCAGATGCTAGGCATGATGTACCAACAGGTCAGGGTTGACCGAATGTTGGTTTGAGAGGCTTGGGACTTGGTTTTGGGCAAAAATCAAGAGCTGGATCGATCAGTGGATCGATCCAGGAGCTGGATCGATCAGTGGATCGATCCAGGCCTTTCCCAGCGAACAGAAAGCCTCTGGATCGATCAGTGGATCGATCCAGGCCTTTCCCAGCGAACAGAAAGCCTCTAGATCGATCAGTGGATCGATCCAGAGGTCCCAATCGATCAGCCGATCGATTGGGACGCTACTGGTTCGCGCGATAAGTGCTGGATCGATCCGTGGATCGATTCAGGTGTTTTCCCAGAGCACAGAGGCGCTCTGGATCGATCCGTGGATCAATCCAAAGCCTCCCCGATCGGTTGGGAGCTTTCGAATCGATCGGGATCCGACTGTTGCGTCGTATTTGAGCTGCAGGCGTGCGATGGCTGCAGAAGAACTTCACGATTTCATCTCAGATCTTCACCAGCTACTCCACAGAGCTCTCCACGTCATTTCTTAAGGTTCTTGTAGGTTCTTCCAAGTCAAGAGGCGGATCTATTGCAAGAGGAAGAAAGCTAGGGTTAGGGTTTTCTTGTACTCATTGTAAGCTTTGTGTTTGTATTTTGTATCCTTTCCCCTTCCTCTTGTAGTGTGAACTTATAGGGCTTCTCCGCCTTCGGTAGTTACCGAAAAAGAGGGTTTTCTTAGTGGAGGGTGCGTGAGTAGGTATGGATCCTTGGACTAGTCACCTCTTGTGAGGTGGATACCAAGTAAACCAACCTTGTTAGCGTTGTGTGGTTTGTTTCTTGTATTTCCGCTGCGCATCTTTGAAGAAACAAGCAACGACGAGCACCTAGCACGCGACGAGCTATTCACCCCCCCCCCCCCTCTATCTACTTTTCGGTCCCAACAAAGGTGACTGGATACTTGCGGAGAAGCTCAGAGCAGGGCTTGAAGCAGGTTAAAGTGACCTGCTTCGGGCCCCACCCTCAGCTTTGTTTAAGACCATCTCACATGATATCTGATCTGGATCATGACTTTGATATCATTTGTTATGCCCAAATGATGTTCACATATTTCCATAATGACTTTAATACCAATTGTTAGAACTAAAAGAATTAATCATTACCTTATAAGATTATTATCGTTTCCAAATCTTTTCAATTGTTGTATTCAATCAAGTCCCATATTAAAAAAATTTATAAAAGATAATAGACTTATAAGGTAAATTATAAGGTAAAGATATCTTAATTCTTGGACCTAATAAAATAAATTACTCTCAGACGCAGGGGCGGATGTAAGGGGTGGCAGGCCTGGGTTGTAGCCCAGGCCTGGATTTGGCCCATTCTCTGTTAAATAGCAATATAGCATAATAAGATAAAAACTTATGCTTCGTTACTTAACCTACCTGCCACCCCTTTCATCCGCCGCAGCCCGCAGGTGACACCAAGCTTCACGCAGGCAACGCCGAGCTTCACGCAGACAACACCGAGCTTCACGAAGGCGAAGTCGAGGTCTCGAGGAGGTATACCGGCTATACATAAGATCTCCTCTTTTCCCCATTCAATCATCTTCTTTGAGTTTTTTCCCCCTTCAATCTCCTCTTTTCCCTCGCAACCTGCCGCCCAGTTTTAACTTCCAATGTATCAACTGAATTAGGGAACTATCGGTGTTAGATGGGTGTAGACTTGTAGTTTCCAAATGGACCAAACCGTACTAGAGAATTGTTTCCACTTTCCAGCAAGCAACCAAAAGGGAATTGCAATGCATTTTAATTTTGAATTTGTTAATGTTATATCAGTGGGCATTAACGAGTTCTATGACATTCTTTATAGGTTTTTTAGTTTCCTTATTTCAATGCTCCTTATTTATAGTTTCAATGCAGCACCTATGATAGAATTTTAGGTTTTCCATATCCTATTTCTTGTTTTTTTTTATGATTTTGTTTAGTATTAAGAATGGTAATATGATATGTATTTCAGTATTTGAGTAGTATTATACAGAAAAAATATGGAAACATTAAAGGGTTGTTAGGCGAACCTTCAGGAATTCTACCTAGACCTATAAATATCAAATTACCTACATTATATCATGAATAATGATCAAGGATAATTCCTTATAGCTGTTGTATCTCATGCAGGTACTGGATACTCTAAACTAAGCTTGTTTCAGACAGAAATTCAAATGAAATTGTAAAATTGACACTGTGAGTTTCAAAAAATTTTCATTATTCTTATCTGATTTAGGAATTAGGACATTAACTTTAAATTAATAATCATTGTTAGAGATTATTTCTGTATATGTGGGTAATACAAATCTGTAGATTATATTTAATTATTTATTTCTAATTAGATGAATATTTGTAGAATTAATGATGTATGACTATTTAGTATTTATAGAATTATCAAAATTTTTAGTTGAAGCTTCAATCTTCTTAAAGTTGTATTAGTTATTTCTAGTTTTGTTTGAGATTATGTAACTATTAATAATATAATTGGTTTGCTTAATAGGGGTTAATTTTGCAGATTGAAAATGAAAAATCATCAACCTGTTATGAAAAGGGGAAAAACTTTATTATCTTTTTTTTCAAAAACAAGACCAATCTGAAGGTTCCTCAATTCCTAATGATGTCCCCCCTTCAGTAGCCACATCTTCTGAATTCATAGAGTCTTCACCTTCTAATCCTGTCATAGAACTATCTATTTCTATTGAACGTGATCCGGGGAAGAGGAAACAAATATGTGAATATCCAATAAATGAACGAGACCAAGTTCGACGAGCTTACCTAAATGTTGGACCATATCAACCGAAACTTTTGACATATCAACGAACACAATTTGGTAAGCAAACACGTAGATTCCAAGAACATTGGTATAATAAGTTTCGATGGTTGGAATACTCTTCTTCAACAGATAAGGCATATTGCTTTTATTGCTTTCTTTTTCTTACCGATCCTACTCAACCAAACCTTTCATCATTGGCCATCGATGGATTTAACAGTTGGAAGAGGGTATGTAATGGAGATAAGTGTGCATTTCTCACTCATGTTGGTACCTCATCTTCATCACATCATAATACATCTTTGAGAAAGGCCGAAGGTTTAATGAAACTATCTCAGCATATTGACAAAGTAATGCTTGCTGTATCAAGTGAGGAAGTTCAGAAAAATTGTCTGCGTCTTAAAACCACAATTACAAGTGTGCGGTGGCTTGCACTTCAAGGTTGTTCTTTCAGGGGGCATAACGAATCATCTAAGTCATTGAATCGAGGAAATTTTCTTGAATTGTTGGATGCTTTTGGACGACTTAATAAAGAAGTTGGAGATGTATTGAGTAGTGCTGCAAGAAATAATACATACACTTCTCCAGAAGTACAAAAAGAGGTTTTGAATATTATGGCCAATAGAGTTCGACAAAGAATTCAAAGTGAAATTGGGGATGCAAGCTTTTGTATTCTTGTTGATGAAGCACAAGATGAATCTAAACGTGAGCAAATGGCTCTTATCTTGAGGTTCGTGAATAGCAACGGTATTCTAATAGAACGATTTTTTGAAATCAAAAGGTTAGTGATACTACCTCATTGACACTCAAAAACACAGTTAGTGATATTCTTGTTCATTACAACCTTCCAGCTCAGAACATGAGAGGCCAAGGGTATGATGGGGCTAGTAATATGCGGGGTGCTTGGAATGGACTACAGGCTTTATTTCTCAAAGATTTTCCATATGCATATTATGTACATTTTTTTGCGCATAGATTACAATTAACATTGGTTTCAGCAGTTAAGGATGTTCGAGATATTTGGGATTTCTTCTCTCATTTGGATAATGTTGTTAATATGATGACGTCTTCTCCTAAGCGTCTTTGTGAGTTGCAAATTACTCAAAGAAGAGAAATAGAGCATTTGCTAGAAATTGGAGAACGTAATCCAGGACGTGGGGCTAATCAGATTGGTAACTTGCAACGAGCAGGGGCAACTCGTTGGAGTTCTCATTATGACTCTGTAAAGAGTTTGATAGATATGTATGGTGCTACTTGTAAGGTGCTTGAGCATTTAAGTGAGCATAGTTCAAATACAAGTTCTCAGGCTGAAGTTGGTGGTATATATAAAAACATAACAAGCTTCGAATTTGTATTTGTCTTGCATTTCATGCGTAGGATTTTGGCCATCACTGATATTTTGTGGCAGACCCTCCAGAAGAAAACTCAAGATATTTTAACTGCAATGAGATTTGTCTACAGTACAAAAATTGTCATTCAAGCATTGAGGGAAGATGGCTGGGAAGAATTTCTACAGGAAGTGACTTCATTTTGCTCAAAACATGATGTTTACATACCTGACTTCGACAGTTCATATAGGGTTGGTCGTTCCCGTGGGCGAGAGTATCCTACAGTTGAGCATCATTATCATTTTGATGTTTTCAATAAAGCAATAGATTTTCTTCTGATGGAGTTAAATACAAGATTTAATGAGACATCAGTAGAACTCCTTTCTCTTAGCACAGCATTGGACCCTAAAAATTCATTTGAATCATTCAACATAGATGACATTTGCAAGCTTGCAGAGAAGTTTTACCGTCAGGATTTTACAAAACAAGATATTTATTCCTTGAGAATTGAGTTGCAACATTATCAGAGTGATGTGATTTCTGAATCTCGATTTCAAGTATCCACTCTTTCTAATTTATGTCAGGAGTTGGTTGCGAGTAGAAGGTCAGAGAATTATGTTATGCTGACACGACTGATTTATCTTGTGTTGACACTACCCGTATCTACTGCTACAATTGAAAGAGCTTTTTCAGCCATGAAACATGTCAAAACTACAATTCGTAACAAGATGGAGGATGGTTTTCTTGCTGATTGTATGACCATTTATATTGAGCGAGAATTTGCAATGAATATAGATGTAGATTCTATTATTGATGAATATTACGTTATAAAACATCGTCGGGCACCACTTAAATAGGTGAGATTGAATTATTACTTTTGATATATTCTATTAATTTTATTCTTATATTTGACTTTTTAAAGATATAGGAATAAAGCCAAATAAGTTTTAGTCATTTTTTGTTGTCATAAGTTCTATACTTTAGTTTTTATGTACAGCTTTGTTCATTAAGATTTTTTGTAGTTGGCACTTGGTTATCATAGCAAGGGGAGATACATGTGATATCACAAACCTTGTTTTTCACTTGAAGCAATTTGATTGTATACTCGTACAAGGTTGTTTTATTTTTATCTTCACCTTTTAAACATTCATTCTGTTCCAGGCTTACAATCAGCATTTGAATATGATTCTTGGAGATGTGGAAGAGATCATAACTATTGTGGAAATTGACAATGAGACTTATGAAGAAATAGTTCAGGTAAGCTAATCTTGCTACTATGGTATCATTATCCTAAGATGCAATAGTGCCAACAAAACAAATTTTGCCCAAGTTTATCTAATTTACATATTCTAATTTATTTATTATAATGAAATGACACATGTCTAGCATTGCACAAATGATTTTTGGAAAAATAAGAGGCTACTGATGTCTATGTTTTTCATAATTTGTTGTTAAAACTAAGATTATAATATCCAAAAAGTATATAGTCTAAGGTTTGTTGAAGATTCAGAGCATCAAGGAAAGCAAAATAGAAATGAATTTTCTGTAAATTTTTTTTGCATGCTACCATAACAGTGACTACTGGGTTGGTAAAAGATAAATTTAGGAACAAATCACAACAAAAAAAAGGTTCCACTTTTAATTTGTGTCACTGGTTTGCCTCTAAATTGTATGACGACAACAATAAATAGATAGTATTCCTCCCAAACTCATCGAGTGCAATGTCAACCATAAAAGAGTTTTTATTCTTCTGGCATACACTTGTTGAGTCAGTCTTCTGCATTCAAATAGTCTATGTTTTTCTTCTGTTTGACATCCACGCAAGTAACCATACGTCCATACCAGACCTGTACCATACAATGTTGTCAAACTCAAACTATGCATTTTGAACTTTGCAAAACTAAATTACTTATTCTCTTGTTTCATTATTTAAAACTTAAGCTATTATTCAATAAAGTTGATAACCTCAGAATTTTATGTGCATCCTATCTCTGTTTTACAGACCACCAAGTGAATTGTGCCGTTTCTTTTTGTTCAAGGTGATAGAGTTATTTTAGTTTCTCCACCTTTGAGGATAGCATGACGACCCGAAGAAGGATGTTTTGATGATGCACCAAATCTGTCACCAACTGCATCAGTTACTTCATTTAAGATTGTCTCGTGTTGATTCAATATATCGATACACAAGGGAGTTTGAAGTTGTGATCCCTATTTGAACCCCTCTCCAGTGTTATTAGAAAACATCTAAATTTGCTAGTGTAAAAATATCGACTCTCTTGTTTTAAGTATATCTTTGTTGCCAGATTGTAGACAAGGAATCTCAGTGCAATTGTCATCAAGTCCTTCTCTGGAAATGTCAACCAAATCTTGATGGGTTGCACCGAGAAGCCAACTTAGGTCGGGATTTGTTCACATATCCAATGGCCCTAGAAAATTCTAAGCGGTATTAATTAGTCGATATAAGAGTGGGTAGATTGGACCAAATCGTTTCAAAATTACTTGATGGTTCCTTACTGCCCAACCAGCAAGAACAATACTCGAATACTCATCGAAGTAGTTTGAGGCATAAAGCTAACATAGCTCGATAATGATGGATATTTTTAAATTAAAAAAAATAGTTAATAACAATAAAATAAGATAAAATTTATTTAAGTTTGGATGTTGATGTAGCATGGGATAGAGTCTAATAACATAGAAGGATCCATAAAATCGACCCACCTATTGGGGTAAGACTTTTTTGTTGTTATAGTAATAGTTAAAAATTTTAGCCACTCCTTTAGTCAATTCCTGGCTCCGCCCCTGCTCAGACGTAACACATGGAGTCCCTCAAAGTCGATGAACTGGCCGTTGCTTCAGTTCTTCCTGCTTGTGATTCTTTTCTTCTTTGAGACAAGGACATGCTGTGCATGGTTATGCCATTGGGAATGGTTTTGAGTTGAATCTGATATTTGTTCTTCTCTGGTTTTGAGCTGAATCTGAAGGTTTTGCATCGAATGGAAAGTGTGATAGTGCTCTGCATCTGTTCGTACGTAGAAATTCAAGAACATGAAATGAAGCCAAACTGTGTAACTTTAGTTGTGATATGATCTTCTCATGTTGGCGTTCTTTATGAAGGTAGTTGGACAATCGGAAAATGTTGCGAGAATGAGAAGACTGATGATCGACAAAGGATCGCTATTGAGGGGTTTTGATTGGTAGCTGGATTGAGATCAAAGAGTATATAATGTCAAAGTAGGCGAGGTCGTCGCCACAGTGGGCATACTAGGGGTCGTACGTGAAGGCAGACCTAGACGCGACTGGTGAGCCTAGAGGAGGAGAGGTCAAGGGAGAAGAACTCCAAGGACTCACGGAGTATTCCCTTGCTGCTGAGGAGCTCCCTGAAAAAGCCTCCTCTATCGATGAGAATGCCATCAGAGGCGTCGACGCTAGCTGAAAATGATGGTGATAAAATAAAATAAAATTATAAATCAGATAATACCGAATCTAGGACGATCGGTCCGATCTTATAGGAATTTTTCACCGGCCGTAAAAAAAAAAGATGGTAACTGGTTGAATAGAGGGAGGGTCATCAAAAAGAAGATGGGAAATGACATTAATTTTTTTTTGATAATTGAAAATAGAATAATTCTGAAGGTAATATCGATTCAGACCTATAAGATAACTGGCAATCTTTCCTTTAGAAAGATTGCCAGATATCTGCAAAAGCATGTTTCCACTGTCACTTCAGAGATATGCTCGACTCGTTAAGATATTGTGTCAGGGATACTTTACTGATACATCTTTTTAGAGGAAGTCTCGAGAAGTGTGCATGCCTTGGGAAGTGTGCATGCACGCTACAGGAGCCCTAATAAAGGAGGTCAAAGCTTCAACGGAGGTATGCGATAATCTACTGTTGCTGCTACTATTCACTACTTTGCTCTGCTTCCACACATCGTCGGTGATTGACTTGAGCGCCCGAGGGCCATCGCTAGGGACCCCTTCCCTGGCCCGGCACTGACGCAGCTATGGTTACAGGGTCTCGAGGAGTCGACACACGGTCAACCGGAGCGCCACGCCCCCAGTTTCCATCACCTCGACTATCGGACAGGATCAAATTTGGCGTCATCTGTGGGAACACAACCTACATCCGAGCCGAGAGGATGGAAGACGCTGGACAACTTCACACAGTGATGCTCACCCAAGAAGAACTCGATCTACTCGTACAAGCTCGAGCGCAAAAAATAGTCAAGCAGCAACAACAGAAGATGCTAGCCGATCGGCAAGCGCAGAAAGCAACGTCCGCAGCAGGAGGCCGAGCAGCACAGGAGGACCACCCGGAGCAACTCTCTATCTGGGGGCAGAACAGGTTGCCGACTGACACGCATGGCGAGGTGCCACTCGCACCCATACCTTTTCATCAGGCATTATTCCAAACACCCTCGGAGATAGCTCAAGCCAACCAAGAATAGGGATCTTCTTCGGACGAAGCGCCCTTCCAGGACGCACGAAAGGGCAAGTCGCTTCGCAACAACACTTCTCTCGAGCAGATCAACCATCAGTTCTCCGAGGACATATTGCGAGATCCTCTCCCTAAGCACTACACCTCGCTGGCGATCGAGTCTTACATCGGTTTGACCGATCCAAATGATCATCTGGATCGGTTCGATAACGAAACCACACTCCACCAGTACACAAATGGAGTAAAATGTCGAGTCTTCCTCACCACGCTTTCCGACTCGGTGCAACGCTGGTTCAGAAGGCTGCCGGATAGATCTATACGAAGCTTCAAAGATTTTTGAATGGCCTTCTTACACCATTTCGCGAGCAGCAGACGTTATCAAAAGACGAGCGTCAACTTATTTTCCTTAAAGCAAGGATCGAGAGAAGCTCTACGAGCCTATATTCAGCGCTTCAATCAGGTGGCCATGGATATCCCTTTGTTCTCATCCGAGACCATGATGAATGCATTCACTCAAGGGCTCATTGAGGGAGACTTCTTCCGGTCTCTCATAAGGAAGCCGCCCAGAGATTATGATCACATGCTCAAAACGGCCAATGAGTACATCAATGTGGAGGAAGCCCAGACAGCTAGAAGGAAGGAGACGCTAGCCGAACACTCAACGCCAACCAAATGTCTACAGATGAGCAACCACCAGCCGCCTAAGGGGCCAAGAGCCGAAGGAGGGCGACCACATAAGACAAAGACGCATGTCGTGTAGCATGTCGCTTCTGGCCGGCTGAAAGCATCAAAGGGCAAGGTATGGACACCTATATTTTTCTCTTTCTACCAGTCCGCTTTTCACAACACACGCGATTGTCGAGGAGTGACGCCCATCATTAGCTGACTGGCTTAGCGAAACTACCGTCATCGATCCCTCTCTCCCGATCGACGGCATAGACATCAATCCGCTGGGCAACGAGACATGGGAAGATCACTCGAGTGACAGCACCAGCGAAGAGAGCAGGCTGAGCCCGCTCAGGGTTGGGACGACCGTGTTAGGGTCAAAATGTGCTAGGGGTGAATAACTCATCGTGCTTGATTGCTTGCTTTGTTGTTGTTGATAGGCAGCGGAATAAGACTACCAAGCACTCTACAATGCTAACACAAGGGATTTACTTGGTATTCACCTCAAGAAGAGTTGACTAAGCTAAGGATCCACACACGCGAGCACTTTCCACTAAGAAAATACTCCTTCTCGGTAACTACTGGAGGTTGAGAAACCTTGTACAACACTCACACATACAACACTCAACACAAGAAGAAAAATACAAAGAGTAGAAGTGTAAAACCCTCTCTTCTTGCTTAGTTGTTGCTTGTTGTTGCCTCTTGAGCCTTGGAAGTGCACCAGCACGTGCCTCCAAGAATCTTCAAGAACTGGCAATGAGAGCTCGGAAATAATAGCTGAGAGTGGAGTTGAAGATCTGCGGAGGAAAACGCTCGACAACAGCTATAACCTGCGCAACAGTCGAATCTCAATCGATTGAATTACTCTCAATCGATTGGGGAGACTTTGAATCGATCGGTCGATCGATTCAGAGCGCCTCTGTGCTCTCTGAGAATAGTTTGAATCGATCGACCAATCGATTCAGGCTTTCCCACAATCTCGCAAGAAATCCAGCCTATCCCCAATCGATCGACCGATCGATTGGAGGTTCCCAATCGATTGGTTGATCGATTGGGAAAGCCTCTATGTGTGCGACATAAGCTCCCAATCGATCGACCGATCGATTGGGTCATCTTTGTTCACGACACACATCCAATCGATCAACTGATCGATTGGACTTCGGTTCAATTGATCGGTTGATCGATTGAACCACCTTTAACTTGCCTAAAACCAAGTCCAAGGTCTCCAATTCCAACATTCGGTCAATTGTGACCTGTTGGAATATTATGCCTAGCATCCGGTCAACCTTGACCTTCTAGGACTTCTTCACCAAGTGTCCGGTCAATCCCTTTGACCCACTTGGACTTTTCTTCACGTGCCAAATATCCAGTCAACCTTGACCCACTTGGACTTCCTTCCACCAGATGTCCGGTCATTCTTGACCCATCTGGATTTCCTTGTGCCAAGTATCCAGTCAACCGTTTGACCTACTTGGACTTCCCACACCAGGTGTCCAGTCAATCTTGACCCACCTGGATTTCCACGTGTTTGGCTTCACTCATCAGGTCTTTCCACGGCCCGGCTTCACTCACCGGGACTTCTACTTGCCTGACTTCACTCACCAGGACTTTCACCTGACTTCACTCACTAGGTCTTTCTATCTTCCTAGCTTTACTCACTAGGTCTTTCACCTGGCTTCACTCACCAAGATTTCTAACTGCCTAGCTTCACTCACTAGGTCTTTCCATCTGCCTAGCTTCACTTACTAGGTCTTTCACATAGCTTCACTCACAAGGATTTCCAACTACCTAACCTCCAGTTAGGACTTTCCTGTTAGAGTGTATACTAAAAGCCTAACTTTTTGTAAACATTTATTTTGAAATAAAGAATCACATTGGTTAAATGTCTACATTTATGCTAAGTGTAGTTATTCAATTAATTTATATTGTAGATAACATGGTGTGTGGTGTCACACACAGAAGATAATGTTATCAGTTCTTTATAAATTATAAACAGTTGCTCACGACTAAGATGGATAGGAACAAACCATTGGAATAGTCGTAGTGTAATTTGATATTAGTTTATCTTGACTATAAAATTACACTAGTACACTCAGAGTATATTGAGCTGGACCATTTAAGGTAAGTTCTTTTTATACTGATTAAATAAAAGAACAAGACCTTTGTTATTATGGAAGTGTGTGCTCTTAATCATGATATAATAACAAGCACATATACTTAATATTCATTTCTTTAATTTATCAAAGGGTGTGATTTAGTTCGATAAATCAATAGGCCCGATAAGTTGGGAAATGATATTATTTATATGGTGTGTTGTTAATTATAGAATGAAACTGTGTTCTAGTAATCTAGGTTGATAATGTCCCCAAAAGGAGCTCATAAGGATTGTCATATAAATCCTGCAGGTAAACTTAGTCCAACATGAGGATAAGGTAAAGTGGTACTACTCTTTGACTAAGATATTAATTAAAGTGAGTTGTCAGTAACTCATTTAATTAGTGGACATTCGACATCTTAAACATAGGGAGATTAACACACTCATGATAAGAAGGAGCCCAAAATGTAATTTGAGATTGGTGCAGTAGTTCAATAATAATTCTTTAGTGGTATGAATTATTATTGATGAAATTAAGTTGGGTGTTCGGGGCGAACACGGGAAGCTTAATTTCATCGGGAGACTAAAACCAATTCCTCCTCTCGGTCCCTATCATAGCCTCTTATTTATAGAGAATTATATCCATCACCTACCCACCCTTACGTGGTCAACCAAGCAAGCTTGGAGCCAAAGCTTGGGTCAGCCAAGCCAAAGGCTTGAGCCAAGTAGGGTGGCCAGCCATAGCTTGGAGCCCAAGCTTGGTGTGGCCGACCATATAAAATAAAAGGGATTTTGCTTTTAAAATCTTTTCTTATGTGGAAGCCATGTTTTAAAAGAGAGTTTAAAATTTAAATCTTTCCTTTTATAGTTTTCTACAAAAGATTAAGAGAAAGATTAGATATCTTTCCTTATTTGTAGTTGAAAGGGAGATTTTAATTTTGGTGAAAACTTTCCTTTTTTGTAAATATCCACAGTTTTAAAAGAGAGGTTTTAATTTATAAAAATTTCTTTTTATAACCAACCATGAAGGAAAAATTAATAGAGAAATTTGTATTTTAAAAATTTCCGGAAACAAATAAGGAAGTTTTAATTTTGTGTTTAAAACTTACCTTATTTAGAGTACTTGTAGGGGTCAACCATGAGAAGGGTTAAAAGGAATTTTTAATTAAATTTTCCTTATTAACCAATAGAAAAATAAGGGAATTTTAATAATAATAAAATTTTCTTATTTTCCAAGACCAAGGAATATAAAAGAGAGGGTAGAGGTGTCTCACCTCACAACATATCTTCTATTGTTTCTCTCTTCTCTTCCTTGGTGTGGTCGGCCCTATACTCCTCCTTTTCTCTTCTTCTTTAGTGGTCGGTGCATCCCTCTCTTGGAGTTCTTGTGGTGGCCGGTTCTTGCTAGGAGAAGAAGGAGAGAAAGAAGGCTTTGTTCTAGCATCCCTTGGAGCTTGAAGGTTGGTGGCCGAACTTGCAATAAGGAAGGTGTCTTGGTGGTTCTCATCTTGGTAGATCGTTGCCCACACAACGTCCGAGATAAGAAGAGGAATACGATAGAAGATCAAGAGGTTGTTGCTTACAAAGAAAATTATAACTAGTAATTCTATTCCGCATCATACTAGTTTTCTTTGTATAGATTTTGAAATATCAAACACAAGAGGCTAGTGATTCTAGATTTTCAGATTTGTGATTCGAAGTTGTGTTTCTTTTATTTTTTTGTTCTTATGATTCGATTGTTCTTTTTGGTTAAACTTAGGGTTACTATAAGGAAATTAAATACTGAATTTCATTGAGAGGTTTTGTCGAGGCAGTGGTGGATGTTTCCATACCCAAGAAGGCCAAGTGTCTCGCCATGTTTGACCTGGGAGCCGATATCTGAAATAAATATTTAATTGAATTTGTAACGTGGGTGGATTTGGATCTATAATGTTAAGTATCATTTGCGATCCAAGTCTAAACCTCTAAGAACAGATAAGTTAAATTTAGAATCAATAATGTTAAGTTCTGTTTGCAATTCCAAATTTAATTTCTAAAGAACACAATAGGTTGTTAGGAATGATTCAGGACTTGTACAAAATTTTTGTACAGGGGAACCGGTACGATATTCCCAGTAGCAACCAACATTTCCCAGTCAAGTATCCAGTTAACTCTTTGACCTACTTGACTCTTCTTCACATCTAACTGGTCAACCTTGACCAGAGGGGAATTGTATCAACAATCTCCCCAAACGGACGATTGCATCTGCAATCTCTATGTATTGTCAAACATTGAAACTCAAACATCAAGACTCAAGCTTGACCCCACTCAAGTTTAGTCAACCTGGTCAACCTGACACAGGGGCTATTGCACCAACAAACTGAAGCAGGCCCTCCGCTCGGGAGGAAAAGAATCGAAACAAGCAGCCCGGGGAGAAATAAACATCATCGCCGGCGAACCAATCAACGGCAATTCCATTCGAGCCCGGAAGTTGATGTGCGTAGATTATATATACTTTTATACTTGTATTTCATTAGCATAATATATGTTTATTGCACCCTATTTCATTGTAATGTCATACTTCCATTATATTCTGTTCGGAGATCTGCTCTTTGCTTGTTTAGATTGATAGGACGTGATTTGGAGCAAAAATGGAGCTTAAATGAAGTTTAGAGCTTCCAGAGTGTCACGGACATACAAAAACTAGGTCCTTGCAGGTTTTGGCCATGTGGAGACCACATGGCCGTGTGGAGGCCATGTGGGGGGCGTGTTGAGGCCGTGTGAATTTCACACGGCCGTGTTAAGGCAGTGTGAAATTTTCAGCACTACAGACCAAAAGTAAAATAGTCATAACTTTGTGCTCGGTTGGAGTTTTGGGCTGTTCTTTATACCTATTTGTAGATAACTCCAAGATCTACAACTTTGATGAAGACTTAAACTAGATAAAGACCCCATATTGATGGTGTAAAAGACGCTACAATGAAACATAACCATTTAGAGCTATTACAAGGGCCATGACAAGGGGTGTGCAAGGGCCATGCAAGGGGTGTGTGAGAACCACATGACCATGACATGGTCGTGTCACATTTACAAAGCCAAAGTAGTACATGGTCGTGTCCCAGACACGGTTGTACAAGCCTACCAGAGCCAAAGCAGTACATGGCCGTGTAGATGTACACGACCGTGCAATATTTCTAGAAGCCAAGAAAGCCCTGGCTGTGCCCCAGACATGGTTGTGCAGGAGTTTCAGAGCCAGAGGCAGAGCAGGCCGTGTAGATCTACATGGCCGTGTAAGGGGGCAGTGGCAGAGCATTCCACGGCCGTGTGAGCATCACACGGCCGTGTCACCTGGGCAGTGAAGGGAATGGACCAGGCTGTGTGAGCTTCACATGGCCGTGTCTCAGGGCTGTGTGGTGCCCAAACCCCAGTTCTATATAAGGGTTTCTTCCTCATTTGAAGGGGGGAGTTCTTCCTTTTGGGAGAAATCAAGATTTGGGCATTCTTCCACCTTCTTGGAGGGATTTTCCGGCGATCTAAGAGCAGATCTTCAACGAATCGACTCTGAGATCGAGGATTGGATCCGAAGATCGTTCTTCAACGTAGATAAGCTTTTCTTCCCTTCTCTTCTTGGGTTTTGGGATCAAGATGCTTGGGATTTTCTTGTCTTTGGGTTTCTTTCTTCGTTCTATGGATTAGATCTCCTTGTTCTAGGATGGAGGGAGTATTTGTAATGTGATTTGATGTAAACTCTTGTGGATTTGTCAATTTCCTATTTCTATGATATTGTCCTATTTTGTATCTATTTGATCTTGTGTGGATTGATGTGATTGGGCTTGATTACCATACATGATTGAATGTTTGAGTGTCTTGTGGATCTTGTAGAGGTAATCCCTCATTCGATTATTCGAAAGACGTACATGACAGACATGCCCGTGTAAGGACGTTTGAGGGAAAATCTTGAAGGTGACATAAGATCATTCAAGGGGGTAGGATAGATTGTATGCATTAATCTTTATATCTTGATGAGGTTGAGAAGTGATGAATTTCTATGTTGATTATCCGAGAGGCGCACGTGACAGGCAAGCCGTGTAAGGACATCATAGGAATCATTCCTAATTGATCACATTTAGATATAGATTTTAGTCCTAAGTCGGTTGTCTATTGCAAGAGAGAATCGACAACCTTCTACAAATGATGGACAGTTGAGGAATAAAATTTAGTAGATCATTTACATTGAATAATATTACAAAAAAACCAAAACTCCTAGAACACCCTTTTATCGTAACCCTTATTCCTGTTTTTATGCTTTACTTTTCATAGTTGCACTTAGTTCTATAAATCAATTGATCAGTTGTTTAGCTAATTCATGTTGACATATCTTTAGTGATTATACCAGTCCCTGTGGATACGATATCTTTCTTTATTACTGACGATGTATCCGTACACTTGCAGAACGTTAACAGAAGTCGTACGCACATTGACTGGAGATACATACGGTGGGATGCAGCCAGGAGAAGGCGAGTGGACCCGAGATCAGCTTGGGACCCCGAGACTTGGAGGGAGTCGAGATCCCTCACCACGACGCCTTGATCATCTGCGCGGTGATCGCTAATTATACCATTCACCGTATCTTTGTTGACATAGGGAGCTCGGTGAACATCATTTTCAAGAAGGCATTTGATCAGCTGTAGATCGATTGGGCCGAGCTGTTTCCTATGACAACCCCACTGTATGGGTTCACCGACGATCGACCAAACAAGATTGACCATTTCACTGAGAGAAGAATCGCTCAGGAGGACCCGAACCATGAACTTCATCGTGGTGGACGCCTCCTCATCTTATAATGTCATCCTGGGCCGACCGACCCTCAATGAGTTCCGGGCAGTAGTCTCTACCTACTGCCAAAAGATCAAGTTCTCGGTAGATGACCGGGTAGGAGAGGTCAAGGGTGATCAACTAGCTGCTCGGCGCTGCTACGTCGAGATAGTCAAAACCGAAGCCAGGTCCGCCCGGAAGACTTCACGGCTAGAGGTAAATACTGTTATTGAAAAACTCTTGCTCTAGTCTATAAAGAGAAAGAGGAAGTCCAAATCCATCATTGCTGAGCGGAGGAAACTACTTTCATAGTTGCAGATCTAGGAGCCGAGCAGAAGGCGAAGTTGATCGCCTGTCTCCAACAAAATCATGATGTATTTGCATGGTCAACACAAGAGCTGCCCGACATCTCTCCAAGCATAGCTCAGCATGAGCTACATGTCCAAGTGGACGCTCGTCTGGTGAAGCAGCGAAAAAGGGACTTCAGTGCCGAACAGAACCCGATCATCCAGGCGGAGGTAGAAAAGCTGTTGCAAGCCAGACACGTGAGGGAAGTTCAATTTCCTAGTTGGCTCGTCAATGTTGTCCTCGTCTCCAAATCGGGCAACAAATGACGAGTCTGCATTGACTTCCGTGACCTGAACAAAGCATGTCTGAAGGATTTCTACCCGTTGCCTCGGATCGACCAGATGGTGGACTCCACCGCGGGATGCAAGCTGATCTGCATGCTGAATGCCTACCAAGATTATCATCAAATGTCGCTCGCCCGCGAAGACCAAGAAAAGGTCAGCTTCATTATGGTTGATGGTACATACTACTACAATGTCATGCTGTTCGGATTCAAGAATACCGAGACCACTTATCAAAGGTTGATGAATAAAGTGTTCCGACAGCAGATCGGCTGTAACATGGAGGTATACGTAGATGATATCCTAATAAAATCTCTCCGATCGAGCGGCTGACCTATGTGTAGATATTGAGGAGACCTGTCGAACACTCAGGACTTATGGGATAAAGTTGAACCCGAGTAAGTGTCTATTCTTTGCAAAGAGTGGGTGCTTCCTCAGCTATATAGTAACCGAGCGGGGCATGGAGGCGAACCCAATCAAAGTAAAAAGCATTGCAAGATATGCCCCTGCCCCGCAACCTGAAGGAGGCACAGCGATTGACTGTTCGTATCACAGCGTTATCCAGATTCATCTCCAAGACAACAGATCGGAGCTTGTCATTCTACAAAATACTACGTCGAGCGATAAAATTTCAATGGGATGAGGAGTGTGACAAGACTTTCAAAGAGATCAAAGAATACCTCAACTCTCTTCCTGTCCTAGTCAAACCATGTGTTGGCGAGCCACTTCGGATCTACCTGTCGTCCACAGAGAATGCGGTCGGCTCGGCATTAGTTAGGCAGAGCAGCGAGGAACAACCGGTGTACTTTTTAAGCCACATACTAAAAGATGTTGAGTCTCGCTACACTGGTCTTGAGAAGTTGGCTTATGCTTTAGTACTCACCGCTCAAAGGCTTCCCATGAACTTCCTCACTCACTCTATAATCGTGATGACTAATAGTCCCTTGGGGAGAATACTTCTCAATCTCGAGACGTCCGAACGACTGAACAAATGGACAATGGAACTCAGCGAGTTCGACATCCAATATCAACCCCGAACTGCCATTAAAGCACACTCCTTGGCGGATTTCGTCACCGAGGTACAGAGCCCGGAGCCGAAAGCCATGTGGAGGATAATGTGGATGGTTCGTCCACTTGACAAGGGAGCGGCATCGACATACTACTCATCTCCCCGCAAGAAGATAGAATGCAATTGGCCGTTCAGCTAGACTACAGAGCCACCAACAACGAGGCCAAGTACGAGGCGCTAATAGCCGGCTTACAAGCCACTCGGCATGTCGGGGCAGTCAAAGTCTTGATCCATTAGGATTCTCAGTTGGTCGCTCAGCAACTGTCCGGAGCGTTCGAGATAAACAACACCCGACTCAGGCTCTACGTAGAGGCCTTTGAAAAACTGAAGTCCAACTTTCAAGAGGTTGTCATACAAAAGATCCCCCGATTGGAAATTCAGGCTGTAGATGAATTGGCCAAGTTAGCTAGCTCGCTAACGATGATCGTCATAGGTCAACCGATCGAGCAAGTCTCTTTGGTGGCACACATCGATCGAATGGAATGACTCACTTTCCTGAACGATTGGAGGACAACACTAATATAATTCTTGGGGTCGGGAAAGACATCGTCCGATCGGGAGGAAGCTCGGTTATTGAGAAAAAGGTCCGGACGATTCACACTAATCGGAGACCAGTTGTACAAGAAAGCCTTCGCCCGACCCCTACTCAAATGCGTCGGGCCAGAAGACATCGATTACATCCTAAAGGAGATACACCAAGGTGCTTGCGGGGGTCACCCGAGCAGCCGCACATTGGCCCAGAAAATACTGCTGGCCAAATACTTCTAGCCGACCCTCCAGGAGGACGCCGCTCGGCCGGTGGCCACCTGTTTATCTTACCAGAAATACCACAACATGACACACCGACCGACTGAGGAGATGAAAGCGTCCATGATAGCGTGCCCGTTCGATCAATGGGGCATGGATATCGTGGGACCTTTTCCTATGGCAACTGTTCAACGAAAGTTTCTGCTCATTGCGGTAGACTACTTCTTCAAATGGGTCGAAGCCGAGCCCTTAGCCAAGATAACTGAACAAATGGTCATGAAGTTCGTATGGCAGAGTATCATCTGCCGGTTCGGCATCCCTTGACAGCTCGTCTAAGATAATGGAAGACAATTCATCGGTCATATGCTCAGGGAGTGGTGCGAAGGATATGGTATCCAGCAAGCCTTCACTTTTGTGGCCTATCAGCAGAGCAACGGGCAAACAGAAGTCACCAATCAGGAAATCCTTCGAGTCTTGCGCGCTCGGCTTGACTATATGAGAGGCAGCTGGATCGATGAGCTCCCGAGTGTGTTGTGGGCCCTCTGCACGATGCCGAAGGAAGCGACCGGTCTGACCCCATTCCACCTGGTGTACGGAGGAGAAGCGGTCGTCTCCGTGAAGGTCAGGGTAGAGTCCAATCGAGTGTGGCGTTATGATGAAGGCAACGTCGAGCGGAGGCTTTTAGAGCTAGACTTGGTAGATGAAGCATGCGCCAAAGCAGTCGTTCGTCTTATGGCGTACCGACAGTGGATGAAGCAAACCTACAATCGAAGGGTGATCCCGAGGTCCTTCTAGGTCGGCGACCTTGTTTGGAAGAAAGTCAAGCAAGTCGGGGACGCCACCAAGCTAGAAGCTCCGTGGGCAGGTCCTTTCAAGGTCATGGAAAAGCTCCGCTCGGGTGCTTATTATCTCGAGGACGAGACGAGGAGACGGCTTGAACGACCATGGAGTGCAAACCATCTCCAACCCTATCGGGTTGGATGAGAGGTGCGCAAGTGAAGTGTATTTATATATTTTTTTGTACGTCCTCTCTGAATGCAGGGTCAAAATAAAAGATTTCTAAGTTACATGTCGAACGACACACCAAATTGTCGAGCGGCGACGTTAAACACGTGTCTACATCAAACCGTTGAGCGGCGACGTTAAATTCGTGTCTATATCAAATCGTCGAGTGACGACGTTAAACGCGTGTCTACATCAAATAGTCGAGCGACGACATTAAACGTGTGTCTCCACCAACAGTCGAGCGGCGACCTTAAACCTTAGTCTCCACCAACGGTTGAGCGGTGACCTTAAACCCAAGTCCTCATCAGATCGTCGAGCGGCGACGTTAAACGCGTGTCTCCACCAACGGTCGAGCGGCGACCTTAAACCCAAGTCCTCACCAAATCGTCGAGCAGTGACGTTAAACCCGGGTCTTGACCAAACCGTCGAGCGACGACGTTAAATGGGTGTCTACTTCCAACCATCAAGCGGCGACGTTAAACACGTATCTACATCAAATCGTCGAGTGGTGATGTTAAACCCGAGCCTCCACCAAATCGTCGAGCGGCGACGTTAAACGCGTGCCTTCACCAACGGTCGAGCAGCGACCTTAAACCCAAGTCTTCCCCCAATTGTCGTACCAAATTGTCGAGCGGCGACGTTAAACCTCGGTCTTCACCAAATCGTCGAGCGGCGATGTTAAAACGTATTTCCTAACTAACGGTCGAGCGACGACCTTAAATTCGAGCCTGCCCCTATGGTCAAATGGTTAGTCGTAGATACAAGGTCAGGGGCATTTACAAGCAAAGAGAAGAAAAGTTGTGAGAGGAAATGCTTCGCCGAACGGGTGCGCATATATTAAAACTAAAATTCTCAAGATTACATTTCGAGATCGCAATTGCAGGATAAAAACAAAAGCTTGGCCGAACGGGTGAGCTTACATTAGGACTTCAAAAATATACAACGATCAACCTCACTAAAGATAATCAAGAGCGTCGTCGGACAGTGACTCAGTCATTTTATCCCGACTGATGACGCTATCCTTCAAGGTCTCAGGAAGGTGGTCAGCCGCCTTGAGCTAGTTGATCGTCTCATCTATTACTAGGTTGTAGAGCCAAAGATATCGAGCGATGACTTTATCATTAAACGCGTCCGAGCAGATGTAGTTCTGTCGCATTGTTGCAAATCAGCTCCGCTCGGCGTCCTGATAGATCTTCATCGCCACTCGGGAGCCCTCCAACTCAGTCTTCACCTTCTCTAGCTCATCCTGGGCTAGCTTCGATGCTGCGTCCTTAGTGGAGAGATGGCCCTGGAGCTCGGTTTCCCTCGTCGTCCGGCTCGCTCCCTCAGTCACCATAAAATCTTTAGCATCTTTGAGCTTACAGGTGAGATCGGGCCTCTTTATTCTTCAATTCCAGGTCCTCGATGGCCCGGATCTTCCTAGCGGTGGTCGACTCGATCTTCTTGTCAAACGTGCTGACTTGCTTCTTGAGTCGGCCCAACATCTCCTTGTGGTCGGAAGATTTAGCTCGTTCGACCTCGAGAAGCTTGGTCGTCTTCTCCAGGTCGTCCTTCTGGGATGGCTGCTGGAGACATGAAGTTTCCTGAACTTATCCTCCAGATGAGCTAGCCTGTGGCACATGGCCAGACTCTCTAACCAATACTACAAGAAGGTAAAAGGATTAAAGCTGATCGGAAGAAAGATAATTACAAGGAGCTTACCCTAGTTGTCATCTGGGTATGACTGTTGGTAAGTGCGCCTAGGGGCATCACTGCTGCTCGGGCTCGGACTTCTTCCCAGACTTGGGCGATCAGACCCCGTATGATGACTTTATGCTCAGGAGTGCTAGACCGGGCGCTCGACTCGCTGTTCTCCTCCGTGGGCAGGTGAAGGATCACCATGGCGGATCGTCGGCCGCTCGGAGCCGAGTGGGCCAAGGTTGCTAGGTCGACCGACCGGGACGCGGATGCCGGGAGGAGGGCCGATCGCCGAACCCTCGATGGTCGTGATGGCGGTATAGAAGCCAGGGGCTTTGCGGCAATAGGCTCTTGCGACAACTCGGCCACCGATGGAGTCCGGTCGGAGGATGCGTCAGGCGTAGTCGCAGGAACCGCGGAGGGATTCGAGGTGCCAACCTCGACCCTTTCGGCAGATCCCACCGCCGAGGCAACAGAGCGCGAAGACTCTGTGTGGCGCCTTTTATGCCTTAACAACGGCTCGCCAGAGGAATCCGAACTCTCTGAGCGGACAATGGGCACTTGCTCGGATGGTTGCTTCGCGCCACCGACAACCTTGACACTGGGTGCTTAGTTAGCTGCCCCCCCCACTCGCCAGGACGGGAGTCACTACACTCTCGTCTTGAGAGTCGACCGGTTGTAGGCCGTAGTTTGCCAATTCCTCAACCGCGATTGCCTCGATCTCGACATTCTGAAACTTCGCAAGGCCGGACATCCAAGCGCGCAGCATGACTTCAGCTATAAAAGAAGCAGAAGAATCAGTTAGAATCAAAGGAGAAATGTATATGGAATCTCTTACCTAAGCCGGTCGGGAGCCCGGTGCGGATCAGACTCAGGCAAAAAATGTACAGCATGCCCTCAAGCAGTAGCTTGTGGATGTCATACTTCTGGTCGGCCAGCATGGAGGCGGTATGAAGGTAGTCCGAGCGGCTCTTGTACTTCTTCAAATCAGGTTTAGGTGGTAAGTCGACCTGCCAGCGAGTCCGGAAGCTCAGTCGTTCGGGGAGGCGTACAAAAACGAAATATTCCTTCCAATGTTTATTGGAAGTCGGTATTTTATCAAAGAAAACCAACCCGATCCGGGACTGAAATATGAAGGTACCCAGTTCGGACTATTTGGGGTAATAGAAGTAGTGGAAGGCTCGAGGGGTCAAAGGGATGTCGTGTAACCGGAACAACATAATGGCACCACACGGAAGGCGAAAGGAATTCGGTACAAGTTGTGGAAGGGGAACACGGAAATAATTACAGACTTCGATGATGAAGGGATGGATAGGGAAGCGGAGACTGGCCACAAATTGGTCCCGGAACAGACAGATGGTGTCGGTCGGCGGTTCATTTGGCCGATCGGATGAGGAAGCTAAAATGATCTCGTGATCAGGGGGAATCTCAAAAGTGTTCTTAAGGTTCTCAACGTCACCCTCATCGAACCGGGTCTCTATGGTGGTGTACCAGAGTCCAGGAGAGGGGTCCGATGGCTGAGAAGAGCTCGTCATTGCAATAGAAAGCAAAAATAGCGGAGGAAATGCGAACGAAGAAGCAAAAAGATCACCAGAATGACATCGGGAACAAGAAGAGGTCGGCGATCGAAAGAGAATAAGAGAAGGAAGCTTACGGGACGAGGATCGTCGGAGCAGAAACAGAGAAGCGGCCGACAACACGTAGAAGGCTGTCGGAGAATGCGCAGAAGGCCGCTAGAGAATGCGCATAGAACGGCCGGAGAGCGCGCACAGAACCGTCAGAGAACGCTCACAGGATCGCCAGAAAACGCAAGCGCAGGAGCACGAGGGTGAAGAAGGTGGTGCGGCGGCGAGCTCATATACCCAGGGCTCGGCCGACCGAAGTCGTTCGATCTAGGTCACAAAAACCTATGCGAAGATCCGATCATTGAATTTAAACCGCCAAACGTCGCCATCAATGTCGGTTACGTCAGGCGTGCGGCGGCTGTGGGTTTGACGCATAGCATGCTATCACTGGGCGACAAGTAAGGGCCGCATGGGAACCTGCTCCGCCTTAATGAAAAAGAATTTACACGAATTCCAAGATATTCGGATAACGTCAGTCGAGCCCCCGCTCGCCTAAGACAGCCAGAGGAAAAATTCTACGAGTAAACCCTTGTTCTTCCGATCAGATCAAAGAAGCATGATGCTTGGTCGCGCGACTACTTTCAAAAGGCCGATCGGCGAGGATTAAGTATAGCCTGACCGGAGTCTATACAATGATAAAGGCCGATCAGGAAGAAATCGGCACATACTGGTCCAGTCAGTCGGACTGCAGCCTCCTTCGACTAGACTTGAATGGGAGCCTTGTGATGCGATGATCAGGGGGGAGGGCCTCACCCCGTTGCCATGATGGAGGTCAGTGCCATGGTGGAAGCCAGTCAAGGCGATCAAACGCCCCCAGACCACTGGTTGATCGGGTAGCACGCTCATCCGATTGGGATAAAGAAGACCTGATTCGAAATCATAACAGCTCAGCGAAGTTTCGAGCTTCCGACGCTCAGAAAGACTGCCAGGTATCTGCAAGAGCACGCCAGACGGTTTCCTCGCTCGACCTTATATGGAGCTACAAGAACAGAGTGGATTTACGACAGAGCTATGAAGAAATAGAAGGGAATCCGAGCAGCTTTCTCAGGACAGCGGAAGCGCCGGTCGAGTGGCCTCCCCGCTCGGCTAGAGAACACACTCATCCGAGCCGAGCGGCTATCTCGCTTGGCCTAGTAAAAGACACTGCTAGCTGGATATTATCTTTTTGGGAACATGTGCCGCTAACAGACGGCATGGTCGTCAACTGGTTTAGACAGAAGATCGTACGACGGAAGCTTCCACTGTCACTTCAGAGATATGCTCGGCTTGTTAAGGTATTGTGTCAGGGACACTTTACTGATACATCTTTTCAGGAAAAATCTCGAGAAGCATGCACATCTTGGGAAGCGTGCACGCGCGCTACAGGAGTCATATATAAAGAAGGTCCAAGCTTAAGCGGAGGTATGCGATCTACTGTTCCTGTTACTATTCGCTACTTTACTCTGCTTCCACACATTGGCGGTGACTGACTTGAGCGTCGGAGGGCCATCACTGGGGACCCCTTCCCCGGCTCGACACTGACACAGCTGTGATTGCAGGGTCTCAACGAGTCGACACACGGTCAACCGAAATGTCACGTCCCCAATTTCTGTCACTCAACTATTGGACAAAATCAGAGTCAAAGTGGATACATTCAACTAATCTCTTGGAGAGAATCTAATTTTGACATATGTATGCAATGTTTTAATTTTTTAAAAAAAAATGAAAAAAAATTAAGTAATTCTAGGGTATAAAATAAAATCATATCATTAACCGTGTTTTTCATTTCATCACTTCTAATCTTATTTCATTTCGTGGCCAGAAAACACACAAACATATTATTTATTCTTAATTATTTCTAGGCCTTATTTATTCTTATTAAGTATTCATCATTATTATTGTAATTATACGGTCTTTCGCCGTCGACGTTGCCGGGGGGATCGTAGTTGCAGATGATGAAGATGGCGCCGCTGTTGCACAGGACGCGTCCGCAGCCGATCACCGTCGACGACCGCCACACCACTTGCGTGTAGTGGCCGCACACCTGACCGGTGGCGCAGGTGTTGCTGTAGTAGTCGTAGTACCGCCGCTCCGCCACCCAGGCCCTCACGGCGTCCGCCGCAGTGTAGTCGCGGCCGGATCCCCAGAAGATGTTCTCGCCGTAGGGCCCGCCTGAGTGCACCAGCTGGCAGTCCCTGGCCCGCTGGTTCGCGTAGTCCTGCGCGTACCTCGCCACGCGCCTGTCCCACGACACCGGCGGCAGTCCCTCGCCGACGTTCGCGCGCGCCGTGTTGTGGGCGTTCACGTAGTCCTGAGGCGAGTTCTGCGGCACGACCGCCGGCGCAGCCGCCAGAGCCACCGCGGCGGCGCACACCAACGCCAGCAGGAATGATGACGTCATCTCTAAATTAATTAGTATTAGTAGTCGATGAGAGAGCTCTGCTTCTGCTTCTGCTTCTGCTTCTGCTTTGCGGTGTTATTTATAAATCTCTAATGCCCTAAACAAAAACTAAAGATAAAGAAACGTATTTTATTATTTTTTTTTCACGTCAAATTAAGCGAGTTAACCGTCTTTTCCTTCCTCAGCGGACTTGCCTTTGACGAGCCAATAGCCAATGGACCGGCGAACTTGTGGTGGCTTGATTTCGAGTCGTCGCACTCCGTACGGAGGTCAATCAGACCATATTGTATGGTTAGATCTGTTTGAAAATTCAACTCCCCAGGGCCGGATACGATGGTATAAGTTGGAGGACAGATTTTTCAAATACTCACGCAATATGCAAATAAATATCTGTCATACTCATGGCGTTGGGTCGTTTCTTGTGACTCATCTTTTTAGATTTATCGGGTGGTCGATAAGATATGATCGGTCACCTTCAAATAAATGAAAGATAGAAATATTTAACACATGCTTTTCTTTTATGTTTGAAAATTCATACCATTCAATTTTCTATATATGCTTTCACTTTCTTACTTTCCAATTTCATCCTCAACAAAAAGTTGATATGATATTACTATTGTTCTAATTAAAGATTAAACTTAAAATTTTAAACCTCAAGTTCATCACAAATTCCTCCTCTCTTTTTTCCACTTTTTTCTTCCTCAATTTTCCTTAGTAA
Organism: Zingiber officinale; assembly: GCF_018446385.1. NCBI lineage: Eukaryota > Viridiplantae > Streptophyta > Magnoliopsida > Zingiberales > Zingiberaceae > Zingiber > Zingiber officinale. The sequence goes on from NC_056002.1 coordinate 34,199,054, forward strand.
ACAAAGCCGAATTTGAAAACTAAGTGGATAAGAATTATAGTCTATGAAAATTCCACAATTAGAAGGAAACTCACGGGACATAATTTTTAGATATTTGTTCTTAGTTATGTCGAATATAATGTTGTTAATGGTAAAGTTGGCCACGGAATTAATAGTGACATGTAGTTCATGAAACACGAGTTTGATTAGTTTAAGATGGACAAATGTTGGATAATTTGACACGTACGTGTAGCTTGAACCTGTCGTAGGGCAGCTCAAATCTTCTGTCCCGAAACTCCCCCTGTCCCTCTGTCCCACGCAGAAAACGACAAACCGACTCATGAGAAACACGTGACGAAGGTGGAAACCAAAAGAGCGAATCGCCTGTTGCCTGCTCACTGCGAGAAACGACTTCGCGACGCAGCCCTCTCTCGTTGCCCTAGCCCTCTCTTCTGTCCCGACAACCAGAAAGTCAAAATCACCGAACATTAGCTGCGAGAAACTCTTTCGACGCAGCTTCTGTCTTTGCCCTGACCCTTCTCCAGCTTCTGTCCCTCCAGCTATCGACGACAATAGGAGAGGAAGAAGGTTCCGACGAAGGCGAGCCGGTGTGAAATCCCTCAGTCCCTCCAACTGTGGATGGCAACAGGCGAGGCTTCTGTCCCGACGAAGGCCCGCCGGTGCGAAAGACCTCTGTCCCTCCAACTGTCGAAGGCAACAGGCGTCTCCGTCGTTGCTCGACGAACATCCTGCTTCGTCTCTGCCTTTCAGGTATAGGGTTCTAGAAAAAATGACTTCTTTTTTCAAAAAATGGCTTCTTTTTTTAGTGCATTTTATTTTGTGTTTTTTTCTGCTTCTGGTGGAATCTGTGCCGTTGAATTTGTGCTGTGTGATTCCACCAGGTATGTGCCGTGGTCTTGAAAAATTTTGCTTCAGTTTGTTTTGTATCACTAAACGTCAAGTCTTTGTTCTTCTCTAGTGTTCCACCAGTCCAATTGACGGGAAGAAAGCAACATAAAATCCTAAATTAAAATGCACTAGAAAGCAACATATTGGACTGAAGTGTGATTTATTCCATTGTAGAGTACCAGTTTTCAATCTCTTACCAATTTACACTTGTGCCAATTTCTGCCAATATGAAGTGTGATTTATTCCATTGTAGATCTGTGCAACCAATTATCTATAAGTGTTTTGTCATCACATTGTAGAATTCGCATTGTGATATGTGTAGAAAATATATACATTTCTTAATTATTTTTTTTTTGTTCAGGCTCAAGGTATTATCATGGAATTGTCGTTGGTTGAATCTACGAGTTGTCGTAGGTTGAATTTTGATGCAAGTGATGACTATCGGGATAATGAGTTTGATGTTATTGATGAGGGTACAGACTCATCTATCATAGAAGAATTGATGCCAAAAATCGGTATGGAATTTAAGACAGAAGAAGACGCCTATGAATTTTATTTGAAATATGCTAAACAAGTTGGATTTGGCATAAGAAGGAGTAAAAGTCATAATGATAAATTGGGTAAATTAGTTGACAGGATTTTTTATTGCTGTGCACAAGGAAAAAGGGGAAAAGACAAACGAGATGTTTATGTGAAATCTCATCGTCCTGAAACAAGGTTTGGTTGTGAGGCTAAAATGAAGATTAGTTGTCGAAAAGATGGCAACTTGAGTGTGGAGCAATTTGTTAAAGAGCATAACCATTATCTTTCAAGTCCAAACAAAACTCACCTCTACAGAAGTCATAGGAATATATCATCTTCTGCGACAATACAGATTGAGATGGCAAGTGATGTGGGAATCCCCCCAAAAGCATCTCATGATCTTATGGTGAAACAAGTAGGTGGGAGGGATAATTTAGGTTTTATTCCTCAAGATTACAACAACTACTTGCGATCCAAAAGAACAAGAAATATCAAAGTTGGTGATACAGGAGGTGTATTGGAATATTTGCAGAAAATGCAATTTGATGATCCTAATTTTTTTTTATGCTATTCAAGTTGATGAAGATGATTTGATAACTAATATTTTTTGGTGTGATGCTAAGATGAGAGCTGATTATGACAATTTTGGAGATGTTGTTTGCTTTGACACAACCTACAAGAAGAACAATGAAGGTCGTCCAATTGCGTTATTTGTGGGTGTTAATCATCATAAGCAATCCATAATTTTTGGTGCAGCTTTATTATATGATGAAACATCTTTGACATTCGAGTGGTTGTTTGATACATTTACTAAAGCTATGTGTGAAAAAAAACCAATAACTATTCTTACATATCAAGATGCAGCAATGGTAAAGGATTTGACTTCTAGATGGCCTGAAACACATCATCGTTTGTGTATTTGACACATTTATCAAAATGCGGCAATACATTTGAGTGGAGTTTTTTCTGAGTTCAAAGAGTTCACTAAAGATTTTGCCTCGTGTATATATGATTTTGATGAAGAAGAAGATTTTATTTCAGCTTGGAACATGATGTTGACTAAGTATGCACTTGAAGACAATGATTGGTTGAGACGTATGTTTTGCATAAAAGAAAAATGGGCTTTAGTATATGGACGACATATGTTTTGTGCAGATATGACTACAACCCAAAGAAGTGAGAGCATGAATAGTAATTTGAAAAGATACGTCACTTATCAACACAAGTTTTTAGACTTTTTCAATCACTTCCAAAGACTGCTTGATGATCGTCGATATAAGGAGTTAAAAGCTGATTTTAGATCAAATACAAGTGTTCCATGTCTATTGTATCCAATTGAAATTTTAAAGAATGCATGTTCTATTTATACTCCTGAGGCATACAAGTGTTTTGAACAAGAGTGGTACAAATCTCATGATTCTATTATACAAATTTATGAGGATGTTGGATCACATACAAAATATAAAGTTACCTCTCACAAAAAGAGTTACCATCATATAGTTACACTTTATTCATGTAGTCAAAAGATTGAGTGTAGCTGTAGAAAATATGATTTTGCTGGGATTTTGTGTTCTCATATTTTGAAAGTATTTACGATGAAAAATATCATGAAAATCCCAAGTGAGTATATATTGAAAAGGTGGACATGAAAAGCAAAAGATGGATACTTTGGAGTTATTGAACTTGTTGCAAACAAAGGTAGTTTGGATCCAAAAACTTGCAACAGTATGCGATATAAAGAACTGAGTGGATTGTATGTTCAACTGGTTACCAAGGCAACAGAGAGGGAAGACACTTACAAGGTTGTTAAAGATGGTTTGTTGAGTATGTTTCAGATGGTAAATGAGAGGTTACAAGTTAATGAACCAACTGTCCAACACTCTATTGAAAGAGAGTTTGAAATTGGCGAAGGAACTTCTCTTGGAGTCAAAGGAATTAAAACAAAGAAGAAAGCAGTTTCAGGTAAGAGATTGAAAAGTGGCTTAGATAAGATTTCAAAAAAAAGAAAAGTGACGAGGAAAAATAACCAAACTTCAACAAATGTTAAGGTTTCACCCCCTTTCTTATTAAAGTGTTATTTATTTGTTGTAATTTCATTTGAGGAAATATATAGAATTAAATCATTCTATTTTTTTTTTGTATACCAGGCTATAGAAGAGCATTATGAAAGTATATCCAGCATGCCTAGTGTTGAAGGTTTGAGTATGGCTGGAACTCAATTTCAACCACTTTTGTCAACACAACTATCTCAGGTTCACTCTGATATTGGTTATTTTCAGAAAAATGATCGGGAACGATGGTAAGGAGTAGACTGGAATTAGAAATGTATTTTTCTTCTTGGATTCAATGATATTTTTGTTAAACAATTGCCCTGTCCTCCAAGAGCTGCATCAAGCTCAATTGTTTTGATTGCAGCAGTCCCAACTTCATCCTATTTATAAAAATAATAGATGAATTTTTTGAACAATCGTTGCCAATCTGTTCCTCAAACAAATAACTGAATAACATGGCTACAGTGACTTCCAACTAACCTGGCTAGTGTCTTTACCAAGCCAATAGTGAATATCATGTTGAAGAGAACCATTTTTAAGTGCAACTTGAGATTAATGACCTGTGTAGATTAATGACTTTGTGTTGCTAGATTTGAACAACATGAATTGTATGTTAAAATTGAATTTATCAAATGTGCAACTTGAGATTTATCATGTGATATGTGATCTTGGATTTGCATGTGAGAAATGATTACCATCCCTCAGGCAACACTCATAGGAGACTTCAACAATTGGAACCCCCATGCGAATGTCATGACCAAGGTGAAGTCCTCTTTCCTGGATTTTTTTTTTGTTTTTTTTAAATATTTTATATAGTTCTTTCTTTGAATGTCCCAAAACTTATGTTTTGGCACCATGCATCTTTTCTTATGATTTTTTCATCACAAGTGATAATGCACAGATTGAACTGTTGCATGATTTTTAAATCATTGACAGCATAATGTATTCTAGTATGTGAACTTTTGCATATATGTTATCAAAATACTGAAACTAACTAAACCTCAGTAAAACCAGCAATAGGTAGTTGGGATAGTCTTGTTAGTGCCCCATTCTGTAGGAAGTTCCAAGTATAAAACTCTTTCCCATGCATTTGATTATTTAACTAATTACCTCTCACAAGTGTATGTATAGTCTATATAATCTGGTTTTGTTGGACATTTATGCAGAGTAGTAGTACACAATTATCAATTTTCTTCATATATGTGAACCTCATCATTGTTTCTTCTGCTGAATTTTACTGAACAATTATGCTCAGGATGAATATGGCGTTTGGGAGGTCTTTGTACCGAATAATGCAGATGGCTCTCTGCCTATTCCACATGGCTCACGGATAAAGGAATGCACGTCAACAAAAAGTGCATCGCAGGTCGGAGGAGGGTTATTCTTACGTCAATCTTTTGTGGTGTTATTATCAGCTAGAATTTGTAGCCACTTTAAATGCTACTCGAGGGGGCATTTCTTTGTATCTGTAATTGTATGGTAACTATAGCAATATCTGTAATTGTAAATGCTACTCGAGGGGGCATTGTGGGGTTTCAGTTGTTTAAGAGAAATGCACTGTGATTTGCTTCTGTATCAAATTGCAATCAAGACTTTGGATTGGTGCTGTTTATGTGACTTACCAATTTGCTTCTGTATCGATTCAGCAATAGTTCAAAACCATTAGTCTATGGTGTAGATAACCCTTCTATTAGTGTATGATATCACGAATAACTCATAATTTGTTTGAAACCTATATGAACTTAGTCACTTTGTATAATTTGTAGCAATTGAATACCTGGTTTCACATGCTGCAAGAAGAAGATTTTAAATCGCACAAAAGAAGCGAAGTTGGCTATGTTGTTGATCAAATTTGCAATAGTATGTACATCCATATCCATGGTAACTATCATCTTACAATTTTGCTTCTTGTTCTTGTAATATAAAAAAAATAACCATGGTAACAATTTTGCTTCAAAATGGGAAGTAATCTCGGCAATGCGTGCTAAAGATGGCTTAGACATGGATAAGCAAAGATAATATTATAACATCATTTGTTGACATACGAAGTTAACTGAAGAATACATAACTAAACCAGACCAACTAACAACACTTGTCAACATCATCCATAATTAATTTCTTTATCACATTACTACTAAACTAGACCAACTAACAAACAAAACAAATATACAGTCAAAAGAAATAAGTCCACTATCACTAATATCCAGACGATAAACGGTACATTCCAATTTCTCATATTGTGTCCACGATAAGCAATGTATTCTCTTCCTACCCTCGGCTCTACTCTTGCCAACATCCTTGAATGTGTATCACTGGTGTCTTCATTTAGTCTAGTATCAGACCTCACCCATTTTAACCATCCATGTTGCTTACATCCATAATATAGTCTTCCTGGGTTGTTGATTGATCTAGATACTAGCACCAATGCTCTTAGTCCGCAGTACCTGCATGGTAAATTTTCAAATTTGGCATGGTCGATACTGCTGTTACTTGATGATACCATTCAACAGCAACCTAAAAAATAAAATTCAACAAAATTAGAGATAATTAAGGTAACCCCTACAGAGTCCGAAATGAGACAAATTAAATCTTCAAAGTAAAGGAAAAAGTATCATATCATTTATGTGCAACTTATAATGATGTACCTCATTATGGTAAACCTGCTAGACAAATTATATCTCTTTCGACTCCTAGTGTTTTCTTAGTAAAATGTTTACAAAATGAATCTAAAAGGAAGATTCTTTCTTTATGTTGTAGTTTTTTTAAATTTATCTTTATGCATCAACATGTTCTACATTTGAAGCTAAAATATAATTATATAATTGGTTGTAATGGAATAAATCACAATTCATATTGGCAGAAATTGGCACAAGTACAAATTGGCACAAGAAAACTGGAACTGGATGTGAAACTAATCCTAAAACACATATAACTAATATCTCTAGTCACAGGTGCATTTTAATTTAGGATTTTATGTTGCTCTAGGTATAATGTTAAAGTTAGAATTCTTTTTCTTATTTAACTACAACATTTCCTCATAGCAATAGCATTCCTACAACCAATAGCAACCCCAGGAAAAAATATATATGCCAAATAAAAGGAGCATGCAACCCTAACAAATTCACAAAGATCATCATAAGATAAACAAAAAAAAAAAACAGAACACTATGATAGCTCCATGTAAGGTTAATCTGTCAAAAGACAATTTTTTTCCTTTTTTTTTTGAACGAATGCAAATTGATATTAGGAATTTTATTAACGAAAAGAAGGTTATAAAAAAAATGCACATTTCTCCACCTAAAATTTGCTAAAAAATCTCAATTGAATCCTTAACCGCAATTGAATCCTTTCCTCCTACCATCGTTCCCAGTCAAAATTCGCCCTGATTTGTAAGAATAAGTAGAATATTGCAAGGGCGAAGCGGGTGAAGACATCGAGAGAGTGGAACCAGCGGCAGAAAAGACACCGAAGAAAACAAATACGTACCGCCTTAAGCACGAGCTGACAGGCGGCGGGAGGAGAAAACGTGGAGTCTTCAACGCCAGAGCTAACGCAACGCAGGGTACCGTCTCGCTGCCCCTTTCTGCCTTGGTGTTTAGGGCACGGAGGAAGCAGTGAATAAAAAAGTGGCGATGAGAGAGAGAGAGAGAGAGAGAGAGAGAGAGAGAGAGGGGAACAAACTGACTCGTTTCGTGCATGCCAAGTGGTCGACAAAGGGCTCCGGTGGGCCTTTGACGGCAACAGAAACCTCCACTTGTTCGTCTGGTTGTCGGGACAGAAGAGAGGGCTAGGGCAACGAGAGAGGGTTGCGTTGCGAAGTCGTTTCTCGCAGTGAGCAGGCAACAGGCGATTCACTCTTTTGGTTTCCGTCTTCGTCACGTGTTTCTCACGAGTCGGTTTGTCGTTTTCTGCGTGGGACAGAGGGAGAGGGGGAGTTTCGGGACAGAAGATTTGATAGCTCAATATAATCCAATGGATTTGGCCGGTGATGACAAAAAAAAAAAATTGATTACTTTATTGTTACGTTAAAGATTTTGGTGTCAGGCAAATTTTAAGTTAGCATCCATTGTTAAGTGACACGATAACATTTTGATTAAGTGGCATAATATCATATTAGGATTAATGAAAAATAAGTAAAATCGTCATCGTAACACGACATTTACTTTTTGTATACTTATTTTTTTTATTGGTGTGAATATTTTTATAGTATATATATTTATTTATTTATAGTTTCAGTGTAATTTGGTCTTTTTTTCTTTTTTATATTTAAAGTTTAAGGTTTCTTAACTAAACTAAATAAAGACCTTATACTCTATATTTTCAATCATCAATTTTGAATTCAATAATATGGCTAGTCTTTTTTTCTTTGTCTTAATTTATACATGGTATCAGAGCAAGGTTCTCTTTCTCTGACATAATTTTTTTTGTCACCCCCTGTTATTGCTTATTGTCGCCGCTGCCGTCTTCTATTGCTGTTGCCGATTTCGACGCCGACATCCTGTCCTACCGATTTTGACGCTGACGACCTGTCTTGCCGAGTTCGACACTGACGCACTTTTCTACCGATTTCGATGTCGACGTTCTTTTCTGTCGATTTCGGCGCTGACATCCTATATGATTTCGGCGCCGATGCTCTTTGCTATTGATTTCAGTGTCGACGCTCTATGCTACCAATTTTAGTATTGACGTTCTTTTCTACTGATTTCGACATCGACGCCTTGTGCTTCCGATGTAAAATACAGCAACACAAATTAATTAAATAATAAGGTTAAATAGAGGAAAAACCTTAACGGAATTTTTCAGAATTTTTAGAAATTTTCTGAGAATTTTTCGTAAACTGTATGATGTTCCCCAACCCTCGCCACGCCGATTCCCTTCTTCTTCCTCTGTTCTGCGCGGCCCCGAACCCTTCATCTTCCCCCAACCGACGTCGCCCTCCCGATCCTCTCCTCCCTCTCTCTCTTGCAGTGCTCTGCCTCTTCATCTTGCAAGACACCGATGCCGACACAACTCGCTGGCCTTGGGGGATCTGTCACCGGCCAATTTTCCTTCCTCGCGTCTTTATCGGCGTCGGCGTCTGAGTATCACCCGAGCGTTCGCTCCTTCCTCATGATCTTGCCAAAAGCCGAGCACCTCCCCTCTGCCTAGCGTCGGTGCCCTAGCTCCCGATCCGCTGCCGATCTCTACAGCCACCAGCACCGAATGTGACTGCGACGAGGGAGGAGGCCAGCCCTCGGTTGATCTTATTCTTCCCTGCTACAGGTCCAACCTGAACTCGACCCTTGCTATCGAGCCCTTGCTTGTGTCCTACTTCTCTTCTTCCCTGATCTGATCTGAGCACCGCTTGCCTTTTCTGATCAGCGTCACTCAGATTCGTCCGATCGTCATCTGATCCGCCACAGTCCTCTCTGATTTAGGGTTGCTGTCGCCTCCAGCCGAGCACCAACGCCCGCAGTAAGTTGCCACCAGAGAAGAAGTGGTTGATTAGGGTAAACCCTAACTAAATTTGATTGTTGTGATTGATCTAAGATTGGTGCTGATTTAGGGATATTTGATTTGGAAGTAGATCTATGGTTAATGCTGATTTTGGGGCACTGGATTGGTTTCCAACAGCTACATTTCTCCGGCAGCAGCATCTTTGACTGTGAGTTTGAGGTAAGATATTTAAATTAGGTTGAATTAGGTTTTGGTAGTTGAGTGAAACATGGATTGCCACTAGAATTGGTTTAAGTATAGATTTAAATATAAACGGATAATTGGGGTTAAAGAAACTAACCCTAGTTAACCGTTGAGTTATATTTAATTTGGGTTAAATGATGGATCTAATCTAAGTTTCGGGTTAAATCCGATTTATTTAATTAACCAAGATCAATGAATAAAATTAGGGTTTCCTAATTAATAGGAATTTTGATTAAGCTATTGGATATCTGCGAGCATGACTTAATTATATGTATGTTGTTACAGGGTTTTGATTCGAGACGAGCATCTCGACGTGGGGTCTATTTCAGATACGATCTCCGTTTTGAGATGGATACCTTGACTTATCTCTTTTGATAATGTCATGTTGATATGCGTAGTAGGTTATAGCCTCTAGTAATAATTATGTTTATCTTTACTTTGATATGTCACTACATGATACATGTTGCATGCTATTATCTGTTCTGCATTTATGTTTTATATACTCTTGTTTATTGTCATGATTATTTATGCTCATAGAGGTAGTGACATACCATGTCTTATGATACACCGGACTAGACATTTACCATATCTGACCTATGTACCTAGATCTGTTTATTTGATCTATTTATTTTTGGTACATGTTTTATGGAGATAGATAGGGTCAGGATCTTCATTGTAGTGTCATGCACCATCTCGCATGATTGCATGGTGAGCGATTGGAAGCTCCATTATTGTTGAGCACATCGCCAATTACATGGATCTGCACACACAACCATTCATGGGTTAATGGTATATCAGGCAGTGTGTGTGGCAGTTTTGCTCTGTTAGGCTCCGCTGGTCCGCTCATGGGTAGTGGTGACGCAGCATGGTAGCCAGCAGAGATCCCTCCTCTAGACTGTCTCAGGGAGATGAGAACATTGAACTCCCCCACTTATGATTTAGGATAGGAGGATAGGTGTACTCTGACAACATCCTGCCCACTCGGTCACTCATCAGGAGCAGTGATGGCAGAGTGCACAGTTGTCATAGCCCTACCCACTCGGTCTCACCATCATGTGTGAGATGACTGACTGACGTCAGGGGTGACCATGTCATATGCATCATATGCATGATTGCATTTATTGCTTGTGTTTGTTGCATTTTATTTGCTACATATTAGATGGATGCATATGTTTGACATGCATACAAGGACATGTTACCTTTGGTCTGACGACCTTATTATTCTAATAGGAGGTCCTGGTGAGTACATCTTCTCCTTTTCTTAAAGTTTTGCATTTTCCATTACTCCAGGAGGTTATACACATATTTATTACTATTAGTTATTTCTTATTATACATGTCAGCCTGATACCCGCTAAGTTGTTGGACTCACCCCGTTGATTATATTTATTTCAGGTTGAAACTGTTACGAGATTCCAGTCGTTAGTCTCCACTTCGTGTCGCGACGACTTTCTGCTTACGGACTTGGTTCCTTGTTTTTGTGTTGATCTACTTGTTGATCTATATACTTGTGATTGTACTCGAGGATTTTTATCGAGTTTTGAGTCTACTGCATTTATTTTTCCGTTGCGTTGGTTTTTCTGTTGTGGTTTTAAGTTTTCCGTCATTGTAGTGGAGTAGGTTTTAGTTAATATAAATTGTGTGGTTGTGTCAGCCAGAGGCTGAAATATATAAATTGTGTGGATTGTTAGTTATGTTTATTATTATTATTCTGGTCATGTTGGCCAAGGTTTGTGTGGCCCGAAGGGCTTGTAGTAAAGTTTTATATTGTCACCCGTACATAGAAGATGTTGCCGAAATTTCTTTTAGTAGGGACTACTTGGGACGTGACAACCGATTTCTACGTTTGATATCCTTTTCTGCCTCGAATTCTCTGTGAGACCACGGGTCATCCTGACACTAGTTTTTAGGATCGTACATATTGTCAATTGCTTCTTTATTATTGATTGATCATTGTCATAGGCTAACTCACCTATTTATACATATTGTCAAGATAATATATGGAAAATATAATGATAAATATGGAAAATATAATGATAATTATAGAAATATATTATTATAAATATGATAATAATAAATATAGAAATAACGAAAAATATGGTTTGGATTATAATCCAAATATGAAAAATCATCAATAATTAAAATCAATCTCTGAATCTCCTGAATAACCATCTTTGTCGTTATTAATACTCCCTTGCTGTTGAGGAGCTCCTTGAAAGAGCATCCTCTATTGATGAGGATGCCACCGGAGGTGTCAACGCTGGTTGAAAAAGATGGTGATAAAATAAAATAAAATAAAATAAAATGATAAATCAGATAATACTAAATTTAGGACAATCGGTCCGACCTTATAGGAATTTTTCATTGGCCGTAAAAAAAAAGATGTTAACAGGCTGAATAAAGGGAGGATCATTAAAAAGAAGATGGGAAATGACATTAATCTTTTTTTAATAATTGAAAATAGAATAATTCTGTAAGTAATATTGATTTAGTAATATAAAAATTTTTATAGGTCACTGGGATAAATTCGAGAAGCGCAAATGTGATTGATAAAACTTATGTCTTATATTTGTGTTTATTTAGCAATTGATCAAAATTGGTTTAATTTGAGGGGAAGTATGGTTGGAAGGTGAGAAGGTGAGGAGTGAGAAATGTGTGAAGTACTTCTTGAATCCTCCAAACATTTCTCTTTCCTTCTCTTTCGTTTTTGAGCTTTGAGATGCTTTGCCAAAGTAAAAGGCCAAATTAGTATAATACGATGACCTTAATTTGAGTTAGGCTATCTACAACTAAAAATTTCATAAGTGGATCGAATTCAAGTAAAGCTGGACTTGTGCACCACCATGTACAATACTCTTACCTGATATCACTAAATGATAATGCATGAGCTCCCGGGGCCTAGTGGATCCGGTAATCATATGGCAGATTTGCAACATAAGACAATATATGAGCAATTAGATATTCCTTCAATCACTTTGTAAATAAAGAATTATTCATGTGGATTAATCCATCCAAGTCGATTCTAATGTACAATGTCCTTTTAAATATTTTTCTTTTCTCCGTGAAGGCATTATTAAGATGAAGTTGCGGTCTTAATGAACTATCTTCATGCTAATTTTCCAAAGATTAAAAGGGATAATTCCTTTACATGATTCCATAGAAAATTGGGAATGAGATGTTGAAAATAAATCCAAGGATAATAATTTTCTAAAATGGTAGAAAAATTGCTAATTGATCGCAGCCGATCGCCGTCGACGATCGCCACACCACCTGCGTGTAGTGGCCGCACACCTGGCCGGAGGCGCAGGTGTTGCTGGAGTAGTCGTAGTTCTGCCGCTCCGCCACCCAGGCCCCCACGGCGTCCGCCGCCGTGTAGTCGCGGCCGGATCCCCAGAAGATGTCCTCGCCGTAGGGCCCGCCCGAGTGCACCAGCTGGCAGTCCCTGGCCCGCTGGTTCGCGTAGTTCTGCGCGTACGCAGCCACCTGGCTGTCCCACGACACCGGCGGCAGACCCGCGCCGACGTTCGCGCGCGCCGCGTTGTGGGCGTTCACGTAGTCCTGAGGCGAGTTCTGCGGCACGACCGCCGGCGCAGCCGCCAGAGCCAACGCGGCGGCGCACACCAACGCCAGTAGGAATGATGACGTCACCTCTAAATTAATTAGTAGTCGATGAGAGAGCTCTGCTTCTGCTTCGCGGTGTTATTTATAGATCTCTAATGCCCTGAACAAAAACTAAAGATAAAGAAAAGTAAGAATTGAATAGTTTATTTATTTATTTAATATCAATTTGATTCTTTTTTTCACGTCAAATCAAGGCAGCTATCTTAATTAGCAATTCTAATTAAAGATTAAAATTTACTCGATTTTCTTTTTCTTTCGTTTTAGTAAATTACCTAAATTTGAAAATTTTGTGGATAACAATTATTGTCCATGAAAATTCCACAATATTATCCTAATTAAAGATTAAAATTTACTTAAAATTTTAAACCTAAGTCAAGTCATCGCCTCTGCAAATTCCTTTTCTATTTTTTTCCTCTCTTTTTCTTCCTCATTTCTTTTTCTTTCTTTTTAGTAAACTTAAATTTGAAAACTAATTAAATGGATAAGAATAATATATTGTCCATGAAAATTTCATAATTTGTATAAGAAGAAAAATCAGGGAACATATTCTTTAGATTTTTTTTCTTCTTATTTATGTCAAATATAATGTTGTTAATGTCAGAGTAACTCTTGGCCACGGAATTAATAGTGAACCCTGTCTATAATGTTGTTAATTTGTCAAAGATTAAAAGGGATAATTCCTTTACATGATTCCATAGAAAATTGGGGATGAGATGTTGAAAATAAATCTAAGGTTAATAATTTTCTAAAATGGTAGAAAATTTGGCACACCATGACAAAATATTCGTTGTGAGATTATTTTTCCTAATAGAGTGGATACATTCAACTAATCTATTGAAGAGAATCTAATTTTGACATATGTGTATATACAATGGTTTATTTTTTTTTAAAAAAAAACTGAAAATAAATTAATGCTAATATTATTATTATTTTTTAATTCAGTTATCTTCACCTTATTTCAGCTAGTCTTAGAGGTAGTCTTAGAGGTGGACAGACATCTCCCGGTTCGTCTATTAGATAAATTCGATAATATAAACTGTGTTCTAAAATTAATCGGCATAACATGTGCCAACTAAAAAACACTAAAAGGCAATTTATCTCTGAAATTAATCCGCCGAAGTTCAGTTCAGACACCTAATTAATTATAAAAAAACTAAATTAGCAAAAAAAAAAAATCATATCATTAACCATGTTTTTCATTTCATCATTTCTAATCTTATTTCATTTCGTGGCCAGAAAACACACAAACATATTATTTATTCTTAATTATTTCTAGGCCTTATTTATTATTATTAACTATTCTTCATTATTATTGTAATTATGGCTAATACGGTCTTTCGCCGACGACGTTGCCGGGGGATTGTAGTTGCAGATGATGAAGATGGCGCCACTGTCGCACCGGATGCGTCCGCAGTCGATCGCCGTCGACGACCACCGCACCACTTGCGTGTAGTGGCCGCAATGTGGACTTTTTTGTCGATTATTTGATTTTGCATGTTAACATCTATGAAAAGCCAAAATAAATAATGGACACCATATTTGAATTCCTTTTAATTTTAGAAATTCATAGAAATTGAAATGGGTGCAATCGGAACACTCTAGGTCCATCAGTGGATTTTGACCGAAACCCACTGATCGAACTAGAGAGCTCCGATTGTACTCATTTTAGTTCCAGTGGATTTTTGAAATTGCAAGGAGTTCAAATATGCTATTCGTTGTTTATTTTTTACTTCTTCAAATGTATTAAAATATTATAAAAAAATTGACTAATGTTGTTCATATATTCTGCTGATAAAAAAAAGAGAAGAGAGAGAAATATAATGAAGAAAAGAAAATGGTAAAAAAATCAAATTGTTAGGAGGGTAAAATAGGAAATGCACTTAAAAAAATACGTTCTTTGGTTAAATACCAAAGTAGTAAAGTAGTATATGTCTTTTGGTAAATTTAACTCTTTATATATGTCTTTTGGTAAATTGCCGCGGGATTAATAGTGAACCCCGTTCATGAAAGGTGAGTTTGATTCGTTTAAGATAGACAAATGTTGGAGGATTTGACACGTGTAGCTTGAATCAGTCAATGGGATCTTAATCCTATGGATTTATCTGGTGATGACATAACAAAATGATTAATTCATTATTATGTTAAATTTTTTGGTGTTAAGCAAATCTTAAGTAAGCATTCAATATTGTAAGTAGCTGACTTGATATCAATGAAAATCAAGAACGCCCTAATTGTCTATATCATTAAAAGACCGTTTCTCTTATACAAATTACTAAAATAATATTTTAACTATAATTTTCTACTTAAATTACTCTTCTATTGTCAATCGATTTAATAGTAGAAATATAAAGGATTAGCCTATACAAATAGTATGTTCACTATAAACACTTCATGAGAAGGTGCACATGCATATTGTGTTATTCCAACTAAGTTCTAACTGATGATGGCTAACATGAGTTACTAAAACTTGTCGTGGAGCATCCTGAACTCTCATTGGCCATTGCTGCATTAGTACACTTCAAACGTGCCTAAATTGCATGGAAATAGTGAAGTGGCCAGCAACAAATTAGACTTCAAATTTGGTTGGAAGGCATGGATGAGGGGATCCCCCGTACCCTAAGCCATTTCGGGCCTCTTTGCTGGCATAAAAATAACTTGTTTGTCGAAAATATTTTTTAGGATTTTTATAAAAGAAAAATAGATTATTTTCTGTTGTTTGTATTTGTTACTAAAATATGTTGGTGCCAATATAATATAGAAAAAATCCTTATCAAGATCAGGTTAATAAGGCAGCTTGGTGCAACTAGACCCTCCCAAGCCAAACTGCGAGGCACAACATGATGGAGTTCATTGGCTCTGGAAGTATTTGAAACTTCTCATGGACTGCTGCCTCTCCAAAATTAATCTTATGAGTGATGGGAAAATGGGTTGAGAAATCTGAATGTAAAATCTTAAACTCTATTCAATTTTTAAGAAATCATAAATATAATAACTAATATTATGAAAGCATACTATAATCCATAGTTTATAATTATAATTAAGTCCATAAATCAATCTTTAATTCTAAATTTGACCATATTAATTTATGACTTATTTAATTGATGATATTAGATATTTATAATTATAATTATGATCCTAAAATTTTAATAATCTCTCACTGGATCATATGTGTAAACTTATAAATGTGTTAACTTTAGTAAGTTCATAACTTTTGTCATCATAGTCATATGACTTTCTTAACAATCTCGTCTATTAATTATATATATATAGAATCATGTAATCTTTGTTGTATCTATCACAACTAAATTAAACCATCAATGGTCATGTACAGCAATGCAATCAAATGACATGGATCAATCATGAATGTGTAGCATGAAAATTACATTCAAGGTGATCTATTCATTTTAATTTTCAACTCGTCCTTCTTAACTAAAGTGAGATCAAAACTTTAACTTAAGTTATACACATTGAACTTTATATTTTATCAGAAAATCTCTAAATACATAAGTTTCAACAACATAACCAAACATACATAGAAAACATATATAATACAAACTTTCACTAGATCTAGACTTCAACAAATTTAATAACACCCATATGAGTGGTATGCTCATAGAAGATATTGGCTGGTAAACCCTTCGTAAAAGGATATGCTATCATGGAGTTTTTGCCATTGTGTTCTATCGAAATCTGTCCACTTTATACTCTCTATTTCACAGCAAGAAACTTGATATCAATGTGCTTTGATTTTGTCAAGCTAAGTTCTTATTATTGTTAGAATACAATACAACTGATCTATTGTCACAAAATAACTCCACTGATCTCTCAATCCTTTCCAAAATACACAGCCTAGAGATAAAATTTTTGAGTCATATTCCATGATTAGATACCTCGTAACATACTACAAACTCTATTGCTATAGTGGAATAAGCTGTCAGTGCCTGTTTGGCACTTCTCCATGAGATAGCTCCCTTGGCCAACAAAAAAACATAGCCTGAAGTAGATTTCATGTTATCTTGGCATCCCATAAAATTACAGTCAGAATTGTTGGTGCAACCTTAGGTCAAGGTTGACCTGGTTGACCCGACTCGAGGTGACTTGACTCGAGTTGTATTTTGATGTTTGACTTAGGAAGATTGTCGGTGCAACCTTAGGTCAAGGTTGACCTAGTTGAGTTGCATGTTGATGTTTGACACTCGTGAGAGAGTTCTATTCTTGATATGGGACAAGAATAGATGTTTGGGAGGTTATTGGTGCAACCGTAGGTCAAGGTTGACCTGGTTGACCTGATTCGGGAAAAGTCCAAGCAGGGAGCTTGGCACTGGAAAAGTCCAAGTATGGAGACTTGGCACTGGAAAAGTCCAAGCAGGGAGCTTGGCACGAAAATCTGTAGGTGCAACCGTAAGTCAAGGTTGACTTGGTTGACCTGATTCGGGAAAAGTCCAAGCAGGAGCTTGGCACGCGGAAAGTCCAAGTATGGAGGCTTGGCACGGGGAAAGTCCAAACAGGGAGTTTGGCACGGGGAAAAGTCCTGGTGAGTGAAGCCAGGCAGTCGGGAAATCCTGGTGAGTGAAGCCAGGTGAAAATCCTAGTGAGTGAAGCTAGGTGAAGGTGAAAGTCCTGGTGAGTGAAGCCAGGCATTCGGGAAAATCCTGGTGAGTGAAGCCAGGTGAAAATCCTAGTGAGTGAAGCTAGGTGAATGAGAAAGTCCTAACTGGGATGTTAGGCAGTTGGAAAGTCCTGGTGAGTGAAGCCAGGTGGAAATCCTGGTGAGTGAAGCCAGGTGAAAACCCTAGTGAGTGAAGCTAGGTGAAAGTCCTGGTGAGTGAAGCCGGGCAAGGGAAAATCCAGATGGATCAAGGGTGATCGGACATCTGGTGATGAGAAGTCCAAGTAGGTCAAGGGAGTGACCGGATTGTACCAACAGGTCAAGATTGACCGGATGTTGGTTTGGACTTGGTTTGGGCAAAAACCAAGCTCTGGATCGATCAGTGGATCGATCCAGCGATACGCTGGCTATCTGATCGATCTGGTGACCGATCAGATAACGATCAGTGGCTTACTGAGGCTTTTCTGATTGGTCTGGAGACCGATCAGAGACGAGCCAACTCTCACAGAGAGTTGGCTGATCGGTCTGGGGACCGATCAGCCTAGAGCCTGATCGGTCCACAGACCGATTAGAGCACGATCAGTGGCTCTGTGAAGATATGGCTGATCGGTCTGGGGACCGATCAGACTAGAGCCTGATCGGTCCCATGACCGATCAGAGAGGCTCTGGACCGATCAGGGTGGAGCCTGATCGGTCCAGGTCCTAGCCGTTGCGACACAACGGCTAGTTCCTGTGTCTTCTTCTTCGCAGGTTATAAAAGGAGATCGAGCCTCTGCTTCTAGGGTTTCTTCTTCTACACTGCTGCGATTAGAGCTTTGCTGAGCTCTCATTGTGCTGAAGCTCTGCGTGAGTTTCCTGCTGGTTTTCTAGCTGAGTTTGGATCCTAGAAGCTGCTGTTTCATCTGGGTTCCAATCGACAACAAGAGGCAAGCAAGTGTTTTTACATTCCTGTTGTTCTTGTGTTCTTGTTCTTCTTGTACTCCTTATTGTTGTTGCAAAGATTGTGGTGAGGTTTCTCCACCCCGAAGGAGTTCATATTAGCCGGTTCTCCGGGGTCTCATCCACCGACGGATTGATAGGGCTCGTCCACCTTACGGATACGCCGAGGAGTAGGAGTATCATCTCCGAACCTCGTTACATCCTTGTGTTAAGGTTTGGTTTTCTTTTCCTTCGTTTCTACGTGTTATTTTCCGCTGCGCTAACCCTAGTTTGTAGAAACGCGACGATTTGGGGTCGGCTATTCACACCCCCTCTCTAGCCGTACGAAGAGATCCTAACAAGTGGTATCAGAGCAAGGTCGCTCTTCGCCGGATTAACACCCGAGGGAGCACAAGCTAGAGATGGATCAACTCGGAGAAGACATCACCATTCCACCCTTCTACGATCGCGACGACTTCGCGTATTGGAAGGTAAGGATGAAGTATTTCCTTATGACTAACATTGAAAATTGGAGTTGTGTACAATTAGGTTTCACTCCTCCGATGGATAAAGAAGGAAAACCTCTTGAGAAGAAGAAGTGGACGAAGGAGCAAATCCACCAATCCACAATCAACGACGAGGTAATGAAAATATTTGAATTCTCATTACCTAACGATATATTGTGTAGGATAGGTGGATACAACAATGCCAAGGAGTTGTGGAACAACTTGGCTAAGTTCCATGAGGGGAACTCCACTTCAAGCCATGAAGAGGAGTCAAGTGAGCCAAGTAGCTCACATCATGGAGAAGAGGAATTAGAAGTTGAGGGCCACTCAACATCTAAGGAAGAAGAGGAGGAGAGTTCTTCTTCAAGAATGGAGCAAGAGGAAGAAGCTTCTACCTCCGGAAGAGATGAAGAAGAAAGTCTTCATCCATCCTCAACCCTAGATAACTCAAGCATTTCAATTTCAAATAAATTGCATATATTATGCTTTGAGTGTAGGGAATTTGGACATTACAAGAGTTAATGTCCAAAGAGGGTTAGGAAGACTCCACCGGCGCCAAAGATCAAGGAAGCCGGAGTCCCGATACGCAAGAGCAAGGAGCACGTGATGTGCTTCCAATGCAAGCGAAGGGGACATTATCGGAGCCAATGTCCGAGAGGGAGGCAATCTCACAAGGACAAGAGATCGAGCACATGTATAGGGGGAGCTAGGGCAAACCCTAAGGTAATCTCTAAGGCACACTCTTGCAATTCTAGTAGGATGCATGCTAGTAGCCTTATTGCTATTGTCAAGAATGATAATCATGTTAATTATAGAAATCGATACACATGCTTAGGTGCCAAACATGTGAGCCTAGATAAGGATAACACTAGGAAAGCCAACCCTAGAATTAACCCATCTAAGGCTAAGGAAAATCTAGGTAGAAATCCCAAATCATCTAGACATATGCCTAGGAATACCTCAAAGAAAAATGATAAATTAAAGTTTGAGGTATTAGAGAAAGAAAATCAAGTCTTGAGGTCAAGACTTGACTCTCTAGAAAAGGCTCTTAAGGATTTGACTCTAGGGTTTAAGGGTCAAAAACCAATGTCCAAGGACAAGAAAGGTTTGGGTCACAAACCTAAGTCCCAAGTGGTCAAGCCCACTTATCTTAATGTTCCATTCGATTATGGAACAAAATCTAGGGCTAGGAAGACCATCACCAAGGTCACAAGGGGAGTCACCCCTAGAGTTGATCTTGATGAGTCCCAAATGACCAAGGTTTCAAAGCCTAGGAGGGTCATTAGAAGGGTTGCTAGGGAAGTCATCCCTAGTGAATACTTAGTGAACCCAATGAGCTCCAATAGGTATTGGGTTCCTAGGAGCGTGATTTCATCACGCTAGATGAGTTAGGGTGTGCCAACCTTACTTGAATAGGTAGTTAACCTAATCATGGCAAAATGTGGCACTTTAGGAATTTTCAAGGTGCAATCAAGCCTTAAAAATGAAATTAAGAATTATTCCTAAGGTGATTAGGATGTGCCAACCACATTTGAGGAATTTTCTAGAGTCGATCTAGTTGGCACATAGTGATCTAAAAATCTTTAGTATATGATTTTAGGTCTATCACACTTAGAAATATAGAATTTATGGCAAAATGATCGAAATTATCAAAAATGGCAACTAAGGCTAGAATTAGGTATTTTCTATACCTTTACATGTTATTTGCCATATATTGTTTGTCATATGTCATGTCATGACATCATATTTATTTTATGATCATTTAAAATGTCATGATAATGCTTAGGCTAATTTTTATGTCATGTTTATTTAAGTTTTCAAACTTTATGCCATGACATCATGACATTGGTACATGTTTTTACTTATGATATCATTATATGCCATGTCATCATCTCTTGCATTATAATCAATGAAATTGATTTAAGGACAAACATATAATTTGATATTGAGATCAAATTGGTGTTTAGAAAATGCATGAGAACTTAGTCTAAGTTGACCTTAACCCATATCTCACATCAAATTGACTTGAATGTGGTTTGATACACCTTAGATGTGTGTGAGATATTAGGATCATGAGTTAGGATCAAGGTGCATTGTCCTTGTACCTAGATGACCCTAATTCAAGAAATTAAGGATCATAGGGAAAGCTTGTGTACAAGTCATGTACATCTAGCCCTAAGATTATGGTCCTAAATTCAAATGGTTTTAAAAGCATTTTAAAATTGATTTGAAAAACCTTGATGAAGCTTTCCTAGTGATAGCATTCATCATTGAACATTGTGATACAAAGTCGAGTTAAACTTGAACTATTTCAAAGTTTTTGAACTTTGTATCAAGATTGAAAAATGGAAGTTATTTTCATAGAAAACTATTTTTCCATGATAGTATATGTTATGAGGAATGTATCCTCAAAATTTCACAATTTTTCGAATTTTCTGGAATTTTCTAGGAGTTTCTGAATTTCGGGAAGGAAATTTCAGAAATCTGCCTATCAGAGTCTGGATCGGTCTGGGGACCGATCCAGGTAAGTCCTGATCGGTCTGTGGACCGATCCAGTGAAGCATGGATCGGTCTGCAGACCGATCCAGTAAGTTCCAGTAGCACGAGTGCGATCTGGTGAAGGGCTGATCGGTCTGGGGACCGATCAGGGCGTGCCGAATTTCTGATTTTTCAGCTGTTGTCTGAAATTTCAGTTATGGAAGTGGTGTTTTTGGATTTCTAAAGGTTTGGAACTCACAAAGACATTGTTGGTGCAATGGTCAAGGGGGAGTTGACCTTTAGGGGGAGTTTTACCTAATTGTCAAGGGGGAGTTGACTTTTAGGGGGAGTTTTTACTCCTTAAGACTTTTGAGGATTAGTGATATGGGATTGTCACTAAGTTGATTGTTGAGTTTAGTATCAAAGGGGGAAATTAAGAGTTTCAATGAAAGGTATGAGACTTTCATTAGGAAGAAACTCTTGACCTTGATACCCTCCTTTTTCTTTTTGATGTATGTCAAAAAGGGGGAGAATTATTGGAGAACCCAAGTTAGGTTATCGGGTTAACCTAAGGGGAGAATGTCAAAGAATGTTCAAGGAAAGAACATTGGACATTGGAAGATGATTGGAAAACCTAAGTTAGGTTATCGGGTTAACCTATCTTGATTATGGGTTTTGTCAAACATCAAAAAGGGGGAGATTGTTGGTGCAACCTTAGGTCAAGGTTGACCTGGTTGACCCGACTCGAGGTGACTTGACTCGAGTTGTATTTTGATGTTTGACTTAGGAAGATTGTCGGTGCAACCTTAGGTCAAGGTTGACCTAGTTGAGTTGCATGTTGATGTTTGACACTCGTGAGAGAGTTCTATTCTTGATATGGGACAAGAATAGATGTTTGGGAGGTTATTGGTGCAACCGTAGGTCAAGGTTGACCTGGTTGACCTGATTCGGGAAAAGTCCAAGCAGGGAGCTTGGCACTGGAAAAGTCCAAGTATGGAGACTTGGCACTGGAAAAGTCCAAGCAGGGAGCTTGGCACGCGAAAAGTCCAAGTATGGAGACTTGGCACTGGAAAAGTCCAAGTACGGAGACTTGGCACGGGGAAAAGTCCAAGCAGGAGCTTGGCACGCGGAAAGTCCAAGTATGGAGGCTTGGCACGGGGAAAGTCCAAACAGGGAGTTTGGCACGGGGAAAAGTCCTGGTGAGTGAAGCCAGGTGAAAATCCTAGTGAGTGAAGCTAGGTGAAGGTGAAAGTCCTGGTGAGTGAAGCCAGGCATTCGGGAAAATCCTGGTGAGTGAAGCCAGGTGAAAATCCTAGTGAGTGAAGCTAGGTGAATGAGAAAGTCCTAACTGGGATGTTAGGCAGTTGGAAAGTCCTGGTGAGTGAAGCCAGGCAGTTGTGGAAATCCTGGTGAGTGAAGCCAGGTGAAAACCCTAGTGAGTGAAGCTAGGTGAAAGTCCTGGTGAGTGAAGCCGGGCAAGGGAAAATCCAGATGGATCAAGGGTGATCGGACATCTGGTGATGAGAAGTCCAAGTAGGTCAAGGGAGTGACCGGATTGTACCAACAGGTCAAGATTGACCGGATGTTGGTTTGGACTTGGTTTGGGCAAAACCCAAGCTCTGGATCGATCAGTGGATCGATCCAGCGATACGCTGGCTATCTGATCGATCTGGTGACCGATCAGTGGCTTACTGAGGCTTTTCTGATTGGTCTGGAGACCGATCAGAGACGAGCCAACTCTCACAGAGAGTTGGTTGATCGGTCTGGGGACCGATCAGCCTAGAGCCTGATCGGTCCACAGACCGATCAGAGCACGATCAGTGGCTCTGTGAAGATATGGCTGATCGGTCTGGGGACCGATCAGACTAGAGCCTGATCGGTCCCATGACCGATCAGAGAGGCTCTGGACCGATCAGGGTGGAGCCTGATCGGTCCAGGTCCTAGCCGTTGCGACACAACGGCTAGTTCCTGTGTCTTCTTCTTCGCAGGTTATAAAAGGAGATCGAGCCTCTGCTTCTAGGGTTTCTTCTTCTACACTGCTGCGATTAGAGCTTTGCTGAGCTCTCATTGTGCTGAAGCTCTGCGTGAGTTTCCTGCTGGTTTTCTAGCTGAGTTTGGATCCTAGAAGCTGCTGTTTCATCTGGGTTCCAATCGACAACAAGAGGCAAGCAAGTGTTTTTACATTCCTGTTGTTCTTGTGTTCTTGTTCTTCTTGTACTCCTTATTGTTGTTGCAAAGATTGTGGTGAGGTTTCTCCACCCCGAAGGAGTTTATATTAGCCGGTTCTCCGGGGTCTCATCCACCGACGGATTGATAGGGCTCGTCCACCTTACGGATACGCCGAGGAGTAGGAGTATCATCTCCGAACCTCGTTACATCCTTGTGTTAAGGTTTGGTTTTCTTTTCCTTCGTTTCTACGTGTTATTTTCCGCTGCACTAACCCTAGTTTGTAGAAACGCGACGATTTGGGGTCGGCTATTCACACCCCCCTCTCTAGCCGTACAAAGGATCCTAACAAGAATATCCTGTGATTTCAAGGGTATCTAACCTCTTATATGTGAGCATGTAATTACTATTTTTCTTTAAATATCTCATTACCTCCTTTGCTACTTTCCAATGATTCATTCCTAGGTTGCTTAAATATTTGCCCAACACTCCAACAATATATGCAATATCCAGATGCATACAAATAACAAACTTAAGCATACATAAGACTTTCTATAGCCAAAGCATAGGGACTACGAGTGCAAATGAGTTAAGCCACTCGCGAGCGGCTAAGTCAAAACTCGAGTCGAGCTCGAAGTTGACTAAGCTCGAGCTGGCTTCATTAGAAATAGAGCCGATCTCGAGTGTAATTATTACTGGCTCGGTAACTTGTGAAGCCAAATGAGATAGTAATAATATATATTTTTATAATATATAATATATAATATATTAATTTATTTAATAAAAAAATAAAAAAATTTGAGCTCGAGCTCGAGTCGAGCCAGTATAAATTGAGTCGAGTCGAGCTTGAGCATAGGTTAGCTCAAGCTCAGTTCGACTCGTTTACAACCCTAATAAGGACTTTTTTACATTTTTTGAGTCTTGAGTCTTCCTTTAGGGAATTGTTTAAGATTAAACTTGTCTCCTTTAGTGACTTGGTGTTCCCTGGTTTGCAATATTGCATGTTAAATCTTTTAAGCACCTTATCAATATAGTTCCTTTGCGATAATCTAAGAGTAACTCGAGAATGATCTCAGTGTATTTTGATTCCTAGTACAAAAGATGTGTTACCAAGATCTTTCATTTCAAAATATCTATATAGAAATCTCTTGGTACCACTTAACATACTTATATCATTTATGGCAAGTAAAATGTCATCAACGTAAAAAATTAGGAAGATATGCTTATTCCCATTGAACCTATGATACACTCAATCATCTACCACATTCACCTCAAAATCAAATGAGATGATTATTTGATGAAATTTGTAATACCATTGACGAGAAACTTACTTTAACCCATAGATGGATTTCTTAAGTTTGAAAACCATACTCTTTGGATCTCTTGAAACAGAGTATTCTGGTTGTACCATATAGATTGTTTCCTCAATGTCTCCATTAAAAAAAGTTATCTTGACATCCATATGATGGGGTTCCATATCGAAGTATGCGACAAGTGCCATAATCATCCTAAAAGAGTCCTTTGTTGAAACTAGAGAAAAAGTCTCCTTAAAGTCAATCCCAAATTTTTGCTTATAGTCTTTAGCTACAAGACGTGTTTTATACATTTCCACATTACCATTTGAATCTCGTTTGATTTTAAAAATTCACTTACATCCAATAGGTTTCATATCTTTTGGTAATAGGACTGTTAGGATCGGTTGAGCTAGAGGAGGGAGGGGGGGGGGGGGGGGGGGTGAATGGCTCACTTCGTTTTCTTGATCAATTTACTCTTTCGTAGCGGACACTTGAAGGCAATGCTAACTCTTGTATTTACTTGGTATCCACCTCCTCAAGGAGGTGACTAGTCCAAGGATCCACACCACTCACCACTCTTCCACTATCAAAACCCTCCTTCTCGGAATCACACCGAAGGTGGAGAAACCTTACAAGATTACAACTCTCCCTCTCTAAAGTAAAGATCACAAACACTACAATGAAGAAGAGAAGAAGGATCACAAACTTTAACCGACTTCTTCTTTGCAAGTGAGACTTCAGAAAGTGGCGGAGAGGAGAGCTTGAACACTTTTCAAATCTTGATCACTTGAAGGATTTCTAAAAACCTTTGAGAACAATGGAACAGTATATTCTTTTTGGATGATTTGTTTTCTTTTTCTTCCACGCTTTTAATCGTCGAGAAAACTAGCCGTTTCTCACGTAGCCGTCGCCATGAATCGATTGGGCTTGTATTCCAATCGATTCAAAGGTATCCGTTGAGTGTTGTCACGTTAAGATCAACGGCGTAAATCATCTGATTTGAACCTTAATCGATTGGGATTTTGCCTTGATCGATTCAGACATGCTATGCTTCATCGCAAAATCGTAGAGCCTCTTTGAATTGATCGGCCGATCGATTCAATACCTTGAATCGATCGGCTGATCGATTCAGGAGGAATCTGTGCTTCGCACAGATCGTTCACCGATCGATCGGCCGATCGATTCAATACCTTGAATCGATCGGCTGATCGATTCAGGAGGATTCTGTGCTTCGCACAGAACCTTACTGATCGATCGGCTGATCGATTGACTTCCCTTCAATCGATCGGCTGATTGATTTAGAGGCATTCTGCCTCACAGTTATGTCTGAATCGATTTACAAATCAATTTCTGACAGTGAGCTTAACACACATCCAATCTTCTGACTTGCAGGAGCTTCTCTTGCCAAGAATTCGGTCCCCGACCTTCTTGACTTCTCTTGCCTTGCATCTGGTCTTCTGCAAGTAAGCAATAACTTCTTTTTGCCAAGAATCCAGTCCTCGACCTTCTTGGACTTCCCTTGCATCTGGTCTTCCGACCTGCAAGAAACTCCTCCTGCAAACTCACAATGCATGTTAAATCCAACGTATTAACCTAAACTTAAATAATTGTCAATACATTGAAACTTCCAGGGCATGATTGCACCAACAATCTCTCCCTTTTTGATGTTTGACAATCTATTTAAGTTTAAGCTAATTTTCAACATACCATAATAATACAATGATAAATAATGATTGCAGCTACGCTGAAAATCATCTGAATTAAGCATAAGCAGTAAGCAAGTAAGCTTGAATTTCAATTTAAATTTGATTAAGCATGAACTTCAACATATATCTCCCCCTTTGTCAAATATCAAAAAAAAAAAAAAAAAACAAACTCCCCCTCAAAATGTGCACTAAACAAAACATAATCAGTCCAAGGGGTACTCCCCCTAAAACACACAGATATCAACATAATATAACAACGGTGATCGGAGAAACAAAATAAAAGGTAGAACAAGTAGCATAGTATATATCCAAAATAAAATAGAGTTCACAGAAGGACTCCATAATAACCATCCACATAACGGACAATAACACGTCAGAAAGGGACATAAAACTCAATAAGATCATCGCCCGAAGGAGGGGGATCAGCAGCAGGAGGAGGAGCAGACGTAGTAGCTGGAGAAGGAACTGCTGCAGAGTCAGCACCAGCAGCATCCTCAGCATGGGGAACGGGAGATGTGGATGGAACAGACTGAGACGGATGACCTGTAACCCAGGAGCTCACTAAATCCACTAATGTATCCAGAGTCGCCTGTATCAAAGTCTGTCGATGGACCATGGTATCCATCGTGGAATGCATGTCGGCTACCTCCATGGTCAGCTCCTCCAGGCGAGTGTCGAGAGTCTCCTCGAATGTCGGAGAAGCTGGCTCGGGGATATCCCCCTCAGCATCATCCGCCGTAGGAACCAATGCCTGTGCATCCCCCCTGCGGAGAGCCATGGGTCCCTCACCAAAAGCACGTCCATCGCGCCATCGAACTCCCGCTGGACCACCAACTAAGCCCGTCTTCGTGAAGGAGCGGGAAGAAATCTGAGAATAAGCAACAGTCATGGGCTCCAGCCGTCCCCGGGAGACATCTACCTTCATGGACTCCAGCCAGTCTGTGATAAGATGCCCGAAAAGCATGTGGACCGTCTGCTGCACTGGCTGGGTAAAATGAATGATGCAATGAAAAATGTTCAGAGCGATGTTGATGTCAAGGGAATGACGAATGACATATAGGGCAAACATGTGAGGGGGTCGTAGAGCGGCCAAGGCACGAGAAACAATGGAAAAAAGGCAGTTAATGATCACCTTAAACAAGGCGGCGTTCTCAGCCGATAATTCAAGCGAAGAAAATTTAGTGATTTGAGCATTTGGCCCATCCGGACGAGGACGACCAAAAAGGAACTGATGCATGGATGCAATGCTGAGATGCTCAAAAGGTGGAGGCAACTCATCAGGAAGAGTGGGATAAAAAACAAAGTCATTGTTGGATGGTAGACAACCGAGAAAAGATCGAAGAATCTCATAGGAAAAGTCCAAGCTCCGTTTAGCAATGCGAGTGCGATAATTTACACCATCAGAAGTGTGCAAATTATTATAGAATTTGGAGACAAGACTTACATTGACATCCCTCTCACAGGTTAACAATGACTCAATTTTATAGTGCCTGAACCGATTATAGGTATCAAAACAATAGTCCCTATAGAATTTAAGATCAACAGACCTAGGGGTAATGAGCTTGAAGCTATGTTTGCTAAAGGCCTGCTGCAAGGCAGCATTAGGGAATCGCGGATCAGTAGGAGGTTGAGGACGGGATTGTGGTCTAGAAGAACCCTCACCCGACTCTCCAACCTTCTATTTCTTTCTAAAGGATGGGAAAACAATGCACAAGATGGAATAACGTGATTGAGCATAATGCAAAGAAAAGAAGAGAAAAGAAAATGCCGTGCACATGATGCATGAACGAAATGCACAAAAAAAAAGAAGCAAAATTAGCCACAATCAATTGACAAAAACAAAATAGAGAGGAGAAGAAAGAAAAAGAATGGAGGAGTTACCTAGGGTTAGGCATATTGAGCTCCGCGACGAGGGACAGTCTGCGAGCCCCTTGTCACCGAGAGAAGGGGAACGGAAGTCGGAGAGGAAAAAGAGGGCACTCG
Organism: Zingiber officinale; assembly: GCF_018446385.1. NCBI lineage: Eukaryota > Viridiplantae > Streptophyta > Magnoliopsida > Zingiberales > Zingiberaceae > Zingiber > Zingiber officinale. The sequence continues at coordinate 34,227,475 of NC_056002.1, forward strand.
GTGTCGGAGAAGGCCGTCGGAGAAGACGGCGGACGAGGTGGGAGGAGCGCCGAAGAAATCACCTAAGCGCTAGAGGGAAAGAGTCGGGAGAGAAAGAAAGTTGGAGTGAGAGAAGACTTAGGTCAATCAGAGAGTTAAGATGGGTTTTAAATTTCCAATCGATCGAGAACACATGAATCGATCGGACGATCGATTCACAAGGCCGCTATAAGAATCGAACATGCGTCTGAATCGATCCATCGATCGATTCAAAATGCGCTGAATCGATCCATTGATCGATTCAGATGCCTTCTGCAAATATCGATTACGCGTTCCAATCGATCCATTGATCGATCGAAACGCGCTGAATCGATCCATCGATCGATTCAGACGCTCTCTGTGATGAAAAACAAGCCTCCCAATCGATTAACTAATCGATTGGGAAGGCTGATATTTCTGCACTTCTGAAACTTTCAGATCCAAGGATTGGAAATGCACAAATAATTGTACACGCCTCTAAAAATCATGAAATTTTGTGTAGACACTATATATGTCTCATATTATCAAGGAAAAATAAAGTTTGACATAAATTGATTCTTCTTAGCGAAAACTTATACAAAATTAAAAGGTGTCAAAAACTTTAATACTTTGAGTAAGTATGTATCCAATTGTGCAATGATAACTCTCATCCAACAACAAACTTCAATCAAGGTTTCAAACAAAAGTTTTATACATATTGTAAATTTGAAATTTCTAATCATAATCGTAGGGCAAAGTGCACATGATTTGTGCACCTGCTTTTCCTATGATTGGACAAATGAATGTTTCATATGAAAACCCACTACAAGAAAAACCCTCATAGACATCGGCGGAACAACAACGGTTTTAAGCAAAAATCGATGTCTTTGAGTATTTTACACCGATTTTTCTAAAAACCGATGTCTATGAGCGCAGATTTTCGCTCATAGACATCGGTTTTTTTAGCCGATGTCTATGAGCGCCTTTTTTTCATTAATAGACATCGATTTTAACCACGGTTTTTAAAACACGATGTCTATGAATCAAAATTTTGGCGGACTTTCTTAGCGCGATTTCTTTTGGGCTTCACCTCGCCCATCATAAATCGAAACCCTAATCCTCTACATCCTCTTTTTAGGAGTAACCATTTGAAAGATGAGCAACGAATCTCTCGACGGCGATGTGGACGGCGGCGGTCGTCAGCGCTGTCACGGTCTACTGGTTCAGGTGGGTGATGGGCTCGGCGGAAGTGAAAGGCAAGCGGACAGTGAACTTTAAGATGTGATCGAGTACTGGTCCTTCTTTCTCCGCTCCAAGGAGGGCCTAGCACCATTACTATATTAGTGAAGTGAGAGCTAGATCCCCTTGTTTCCCCGATCTGATCGCCATCCGAACTCCTAGCGTTCGACGCCCGGCGACTCCTTCTTGTTCCGGCGGCCTCTCCAGCCCTTCCTCTCCCCCTGCATATCTTCCATTCTTGATGCAGGACAAGGCGGCCGCGGAGGACGGCGAGAAGGAGACTTTTTCGAAGAAGTCGCGCCACTGCGAAGCCGAGATGCCCCTTACTGATTCCGAGGAAGACTCTTTCCCGTGGAGGAGATCGTCCAGTACCCTCTTCCGGGATACGTCGCTCCCTCTTCCATCAGCTTCAGCCCCGATGGGCGCTTGATCTCCTATCTCTTCAGCCCCGATGGTACCCTCCACCTTAAAGTCTTCGCCTTTGACGTTGCCTCACGGCGGCAGGAGCCCTACTGTTCCTCCTAAGCGCCGATTCTTTCTCTCGCGCAATCCCTAATTTTCGTCATCGTTGTTCCTCCTGAGCACCAATTCTTTCTCCTCCCTAACTTGCTCTTGCTGTCGCCTCTCCTCTCACCCACGCTCATCATCTCTATCGCTGCTCCTCACCCTTTTTCCTCCCTAACTGACCCGCTCTCGCTGTCGCTGCTCCTCTCACCAACGTTCATGCATCCTTGTCTGCGCCGCCTCCAGGCGCTGCCAACCGCCGGCCTCCAGCCACCTAAGCATCCTTGTCACCACCGCCTCCAGTCGCCTAAGCAATCTGAAGTTTTATAGGTATTTCTTTGTTACCTGATACCTTTTGTTTTTGTGTACTTTTGATTTTGTCAATCTGAACCCTAGAGAGAAAGGCAAGAACTTTTGGAACCCTAGAGAGAACATTTTGATCCGCCTCCAGCAGCCTAAGCATCCTTGTGTACTGTTAATTTTGTTAATAAGGTCCTTGGATAATTACTGATATGGCAAGAACATTTGGAGATTTTTTTTTATCATTCAGACGATTAAAACGTTCACTATAGGATATTCAGACCCTCCATCACTGCATTCTGTGCAAGCTGGAAGATATGCACTAGGAGGAAGCTTTGCTGGTAAGGCAGATATATGATGATTTTGATGCTTTAGCAGGGTTTGATTTATGCTTAATGAATTCCAATTTTCATAATGCAAGTCCTAGAACTCCTTGGCAATCAGGCCGACTCTCCTTGGCAAGCTTGCAAAACAATAGATTTGTAGATAGGGAGATTGACACTAGAGCTTCAACTAAGCTTTTTTTTTTTTTGTACATTTGTTAGTCTGACCCCTAACATGCAAGTTGTATTCCAAAAATTTGCTAGCCAAATTCTAGCCTAACAACATTTTTTTTATTGTACATGTCTTCGGATACAGGTTGCCATCTGCAGTCAATCTGTTTACTAGCACATATTTGAATACTATGGCATAAGTACTAAAATTGCAACTTCATTACCATACTAACACTGTAACTATGCTATTTTTTTAATTGTACATGTGTTAGCTTGATCCCTAACAACATGTATGTACTATTCTAGTCAAATTCTAGCCAACACATGTTAATTTGCTTGATCCCTAACAATCCTTATTTCTACGAATAAATAGCTAGCCAAATTCTTAAGTTTCAATAAAAGTTGCACATAGACTTAGTAGCACATAGACTTAGCACATAGACTTGCTTGTTTTCTATGCTTCTTCAGCAACTCACTTTAAAACCTCAATTGCAGGAATAGAAGGAAGCAGTGAGTGGAGGTTTTGGTCTAAGACATCGGAAGCTTAAGCTTTAAAGGTCTTTCCTTGTTACCTTTCTTATTATACTTGAATTTCACTTGTAACTTAGTTCTTTATTTATGAATGTTAAATTTACTATATATGCATTTTAAAATTCAACAATTTGTCATAATTTTAAATTGATTTTAAGAACATCCATAATGCCAACTATAGATATGCCAACACTTGGAAATTGAAGTTAGATGAACGATAGATAATAATCACACAAACCAAAATGATAAAATGAAGAACATCCATAATGCCAACTATATGAATAGTAATTACATGTTAAATTGGCCAGGAACATCAACAAAGGACCATGAAGTATTATAGTACCATGATATATTATCGACAAATTGACTATATTGATTATGTATTTATGATAAATATTGCAATGCTTATCATCTGACAAACAAAGTTGCCCTGACTCCATATGAATCTTTCACATTTCCTGGTTCATCTAAATAGTCAAGTGGTTAATGTTTTAAGTCTCAATTATTTTGTCTAAGATGAAATCTAACCGAAGCATATCTGTAAGTTGGGGTTTTGACTAAAACATGATAAAGAACAATATTGATTTGCTCACATTTCTCTTATCATAGAGATAGAAAAAGAACTGAGATGGTGAAGAGTACTCCTCAGAGTCCATGTTATGTGCCATGGCAATAGCTCCATACACAGAAAGAGGAAGCACAGGCAGCTCTTCGTCCTATCATTACCAAATTTAAAAAGATGATCTAAGCAAGAATTGAATAACCCATTAACCAATTATCACCAATGAATCGAATTGATCGATCTATGAGAGAAATCTTTCAGCTCTTGTTCTAGTGTTGTGATTTTGGTTTGAGATTCTAAACTTCGATTTGATAGCAGGAACTCCGAGGATGTTTAGTAGGCTTTTAGGAAAGCCCAAAGAGCAAACCAGCGCCTTGGCAACTATCGAGAAATTATATGAGGTACTTCGATCTTCCCATCTTGTTTCCCGTTTCTTGACTACGAATCGTAAGCTAAAACTTGATTGGTTGGGCTTCGTGGATTGTGAAGCTTTTTTTATGTTTGTTTGGATACATGATGTGGAAGCCCAACTTCAACCTGTTCATGAAAAGAAAACAGTTCTGCTTTGCCTAATAGAATGGTTTAATCTGTGAATAGTATTCATAAGAGCATGAACACATGTTTTGGGCCACAAGTTTAGGGTTTTTTTTGTTGTTGTCAGAGTATCAGTGGATGATACATTTCTAATCATCACTCTATATGTTTCAGACACTTGAAATGCTCGAGAAAAAGGAGAAAGTTCTCCTTAAGAAGTCTGATGTTGAGATCGAAAAGGCTAAACAATTCACCAAAACTAAAAACAAAAGAGGTGAGATTAATCATCTGGCCGTACAAGTTTATGGTTCACTTTTTTGTCCATGACACAATATGTTTTTCAACAAAGGTGATCTAGCCAAAATACCAAATTGTTCTATCACAAATTATTTATCCTGTGTGACAAGTATTAGTCTGTGTATGAAGCTTCATACTTATGCTACGACATACACTTGTTGTCATATGTTTTAGGTTATAATATTGTCATGCTAATTAGATAGAGTAGATTGCTTTGGGTGGTATTTTTACCTTTTTTTGGTCATTTGCTTAGTATGATAAGTTTCTTTTTATCTATAATATTTGGATATCTGAACTTGTTTATTTGACATACTATATTCTCTTCTTGATTGTTCTTTGGGTAAGATTTTTTTTTAAAATTTCTATTTTATTATATATTCTACTCATCTTGAAAAAATTTTGCTATATTTTTCACATTCATGTAGATTGAAAAAATTTATGTCACCTCAGTTGACCTAGATTCTCCTTTGTATCACAGACTCGAGTTTACTTGATACTAGAATATGCAGCTAAAGGTGAACTCTACAAGGAACTACAGAAGTCCAAATGCTTCAGTGAGAGGCGAACTGCTACAGTGAGTTCTTTGCAAACACACACTAACGGTTATCAGTGTATGAGTTTTTATCTATTATTGTCAATGAAGGACTAACACTCTAATCATGTACCCATAGAATTTGCAGTTCCTTTCTCACTGTATGTACAAGCGTTGTGCATTTGCAAATTTAATGAGGCTAGTGTGTCTGCAAACTTGAACAAATGTTCTGATAATTTATAAGCTTTATGTGTTTTTTTAGAAATGTCTTAAGGTACTTCTTAATGAATTTTCCCATGTTGTCCAGGTACTTCTATAGATTCTTCCTCATGATATTTTTGTTTATCATGGCAATGTCCAGAAGTCTATGGCAGCCACTTCTGCTGAGGGTGGCCTTGATCCCATACTTGCCTACACTGCCGGAGCAGAGATCGAGCAGCTGCAGTGGTCTTCCTCCCAGCCCGACTGGGTTGCCATTGCCTACTCCACTAAGCTTCAGATTCTGAGAGTTTAATGGAAAGCAAATGGATATTAGAGCAGTAAAGATATTGCCTTTGATTCTATTTACTGAACTGGTACCTGGTAGCACCCCACTCAATTGATTTCATAATTAGTGCATAGCTTCATTTCATGTGCTATCATTTCTCTATTGCACTAGGCTTTTGATTATTTTTGGGGTATAGTTTCCTTATTACTTGCAGGATCAGAATACTAGTTGGATGAATTGTTTGGATCCTCTACTGGCATGTTCTTCAGTTTGCCTTTTTTTTTTGAATTTACTGATAACCTTCTTGGGCATTAAAATTATATTTTCTTTTCTATTAGAAACTTACATCTTTGCAGATGTTTGCCTTCTTCTGTGTATCTTCCTGCTTAACTTTATTTAGTTGCTTTTGATCTTTGTATAGCACTAGTTATACATTTTTTTTTAAGAGAGATGATTTAGGCGTGTTTAAGATCTTGGTGGATGATTCATTGGATTCGTGGTGTTGGATATTGTCAGGTAGCTCTTGTAATTCCCTGTGGTTGAACATTTTGAAGTGGAACTGGAGGTATATTTGGAAGTCAGTGTTTAGGGTTGCTGTAGAATGATGCTTTGAATTGTTGTTATCTGGAGCTTTGATCTTTTGCTTCACTGAACTTATGCAGGAATGTAAAACATTAAGGATCCTGAGATATAATTTTCCCATGTTATCTGGAGCTTTGATCTTTTGCCATGAATTTTTTCATGTTATCAATGAAAGTAACATGATACTTTCTTATATGATGTATTTTTTTCTTTTCTTTTATTTATTTACTTATATATATGATTGCATCTATATATGGTTGAAATTCATGTTGACTAGTTAGCATTTTAGCTATTTTCCCCTTGAAATAAAAAATTGTTTTGATGTTATTGTATCATTGGAAATCATATAAATGAATTGATGTTACTCATCTTTATTACTGTTGAGGAATTTATTTACTTTTCATGTACTCTTAGTGATAAACAGTTATGTCATTTGAGTCGACTACTAATGAATTGAATTTCCATGTACTCTTAGTGATAAACAGTTTTCAGGAATGATAGATCTATCACTATATGATGTGGTTGAGATAATTGATGAATGTTTCTCTTTTTAAGCATTCCAATTAGTCATCTTGTTACTTGGTGCTCTTACTGTTTTTTCAACTATGATTTTTAGTCTTGGTTTACTAATATATTATTTATGCGTTTTTACAGTTTACAAATCTCAAGTACTCTAGAGTTGAAATTGATGAAGTGCGGTTCGAGTGGGCCGAATGCATGCTAGATTACATTTGAAGTGCGGTTCTACCTTAATGTGTTGTTAAAAGAATGTTCTACCTTGATTCTGATATCTATTAACTTTTGATGTAAAAAGAATGTTTGTGTATTTTATGGATACTGTTGTAAGAAGAATATTTATGTAATTTGTGAATATTTATGTATTTTATGGATACTATTGAATGAAGAATATTTGTGTAATTTGTGAATATTTGTGTATTTTTTTTGTTACTGTTTCGGAAATCAAATTTGTACTGTTAAAAAATATTGATATTACATCGGTTTTCCACCGCTGCAAAACTGGTGTTATTAACTAATATTACATCGGTCGTATACCGCTGCCAAAACTGGTGTTATTAATATATAATATTACATCAGTTTTACACCGTTGATGAAACGGTGTCGTTAAGTGATACTACACCGGTTAATAACCGATTCGAACACCGGTGTCGTTAAGTGATACTACACCGATTTTAAACCGATGTCTAAAATGACAGACTTTTGACATCGCCTTCATAGACATCGGTCGAAAATGTAATAGACACCGGTGGAAAACCGATGTCTATGAGGGTTTTTGTTGTAGTGACCACTTTTCTTGACCAAAATAATGCATCATAACAAACATCATGACCAAGATAAATGTCCCTAACCTCTCACCCCATCTAAATCATAGTAAGAGGACAATCCTATGTTCTTGTGAGAGGCAATTTTAAGGTGAATAGAACTTAAATAGCTTTACCTATAAAGTGATCATGGAGGATGTGATTTAATCAATACAACACATTCCCAATTCCCTTCTAAGAAAGCTAAATTCAACTTCGGGAAGAGGTTTAGTGAAGATATCGGCTAAGTTTGATTTTGATCCAACATAATTTAAAATGATATCACCTTGAGTTACATGATCACGAATAAAATGATGTTTAACCTCTATGTGTTTCGTTCTTGAATGATGAACGTGATTTTTGGTCAAGTTGATTGTACTCACATTATCACAAAGAACTTGAACATTGTTATAGGTAAGTTGATAGTCCTCTAGAGTATGAGTCATCCACAATAATTGTGATACACACTCTCCCATGGCAATATATTCCGTTTCGGTTGTGGAGAGAGTGACACAATGTTGTTTTCTACTTGACCAACTTACTAAAGAAGATCCTAGAAATTGACAACTACCACTAGTACTTTTGCGATCCAATTTGCATCCGGCATAATCGGAATCGGTATAGCCCACTAGGTCAAAAGTTTCGGTTCTAGGATACCCAAAACCAACATTTTGAGTCCCCTTGAGATAACGAAGAATTCGCTTAACGACACTCAAATATGACTCCTTGGCACAAGATTGCTACCGTGCACATATACCTACGGCAAAAAGTATGTCGGGTCTACTAGCCATAAAATAGAGAAGACTCCCTATAGCACTACGATACACCTTGGAGTCAACTTCTTTCCCCTCAACGTCTTTATCCAATTTAGTACTAGTGACCATGGGAGTAGATATTTCCTTTGCATTTTCCATTCCAAATTTCTTAAATAGCTCTTTGACATATTTAGATTGATGAATGTAAATGCCTTCTTTTGTTTGCTTAATTTGTAACCCTAGGAAAAATGTCAATTCACCAACCAAACTCATTTCAAATTCACTCTCCATGTGATTAATGAACTCATTTAAATAATCTTTATTTGTAGAACCACAAATAATGTCATCTACATATACTTGGGCCACAAACATATCATTACCACTATTTTTCAAGAATAAAGTGGGATCAATTTTTCCTCTATGAAGCCCTTTTGATACTAGAAATGTTGACAATCGTTCATACCAAGCCCGGGGAGTTTGTTTTAGCCCATATAAGGTCTTTTTAAGTTTATATACATGATTTGGATACTCCAAATTTTCAAACCCCGGTGGTTGCTCAACATATACCTCTTCTTTTATAACACCATTCAAAAATACTGATTTTACATCCATTTGGTACAATTTGAACCCCTTGTGGGCGGCAAATGTCAACATCATCCTAATTGACTCCAATCTTGCTACGGGTGCATAAGTTTCATCATAGTCTAACCCTTCTACTTGATTGAAACCCCTAGCAACCAATCTAGCTTTATTTCTCACAACTATCCCCTTATCATCAAGTTTGTTTCTAAAAACCCATTTTGTATCAATAATCGATTTATTTATAGGCCTAGGAACTAAATCCCAAACTTGACTTCTCTCAAATTGAGATAGTTCATCTTGCATTGCTAAAATCCAATCGGGATCAAACAAGGCATCATCAATGGTTTTTGGTTCTATTTGAGATATCAAGGCGACTTGGCTTCCTTCATTTCTAAAGCAAGATCGAGTTCTCACTCCTTGAGTGATGTCTCATACTACTTGATCTAAGGAATGATTTACATGAATCCTAGTAGGTCTTGATTCTTGATTTATTATAATTTCGGGTTCAAGTGGCAAAGATTCATTTTTCTCACCATCACTTTCTTAATTTTCTTCTCCTTGATGATCTACTCCATCCAGTGTTAATTTCTCTAACTCAAAACGTATTTCTTCATCGTTTGTTCTTATAGAGTTCAAAGAAGGATTTTCTTCAAAGACAACATTTAGTGATTATTCAACTAATTTTGATCTTTTGTTGTAAATTCGATACACCTTACTATGACTTGAGTAACCTACAAGGATCCCCTCATCCGCCTTAGCGGAAAACTTTCTCAAGTGATCTTTGATGTTTAGAATATAAACCTTACACCCAAACACTCTAAGATGCTTAATTGTAGGTGGTTTACCAAACCACAACTCATGAGTGTTTTTCCTAGAAACCTATGTATTAATGTTCGATTTTGTACATAACATGCCATATTAATTACTTCGGCCCATAGGAAACTATGAAGTGAATATTCATTTAACATGCTCTGAGTGGCCTCTTGCAAAACCCTATTTTTCCTCTCAACAACTCCATTTTGTTGAGGAGTTTTAGGGGTGGAAAATTCATGTTTATAGCCTTTTTCTATACAAAAATTTGTAAATCTATCATTTTCAAACTCACCTCCAGGATCACTTCTTATCATGTTATCTTATGAGTCTTTTCATTTTCTACTCTATTACAAAAAGCAATCAAGGTATCTAGAGTTTGATCCTTATGTTTCAAGAAAAACACCCATGTATATATAGTGTAATCATCCACAATCACAAAGCAATATCTACTACCATTTAAAGAAATATATCTACTACTATCAAATAAATTCATGTGAATGAGCTCTAAAGCATTTAAGGCACTTACAACATTTTTACCTTTATGAGTAGCTTTGGTTTGCTTACCCATTTGACATGCATCACATATTTTGTCTTTTTGAAACTTCAACTTTGGCAATCCTTGCACCAACTCCTTCTTTGAAAGGTTTTTGATATTCCTCATGTTGGTGTGAGCAAGTCTCCAGTGCCAAAGCCACGTCTCCTCTTCTTTGGACATGAGACACTTAGCAAACACATTAGTAGCACCAAATAGTTCAGCTTGATAAATATTTTCTCTTCTATGGCCTATGAGAATATTAGTATTTAGTTCACTATGCTTGATTAGACATTGAGATGAGTTGAACTCAACTCCATAACCCGAATCACATAGTTGACTAACACTTAAAAGATTAAAGACTATGCCTTTCACTAATAACACATTTTTTATTACAATTTTTTTCGAAATTCTAATATCTCCTATTCCTATAACTTTTAATTCACCACTATTACCAAAAGAAATGGTACCTTTACTTTTGTGTCTAAATGATGAAAATTTTGACGAATCTTCTGTCATATACTTAGAGCATCCACTATCTACGAACCATGTTGTTGGATGCTCCCCCTTTGCGCATGCCTGTTTAAACACGATGAACCAAATGTTTTGGTACCCATACTTTGGGTCCGGTAGCATCAATAACAAATTACTTGGGTACCCAAACTTGAACAAACTTAACCCTTGAAGCATGATTTCTACTAATTAGAGACATGAATTTAACTTCCTTATCTTGTGATTTAAAACCTAGTCCCACTTTGTTGTACACACCTCTTTGAGCGCCTAGAATCATGTCTAAGTATTTTGAGCTAGAAGTAAATTTTTCTAGAGCACTTCTAAGATCATCAACTTATGATTTCAACGATATATTTTCCTTTTTAAGATCATCAAAATCATCTTTGTCATTTTCATGAAGCATGCAAATTTCACATGGCACAATTTTATTTTTAAGTGATTTACATTCATTTTGTAATTTTTTAACCTTCCCTTTTGATTTAGCTAGTGCATTGGTTAAGCATGCAATGGTGGCATACATCTTATCAAACTTGGGGGAAATTACCTCATCATCACTAGATGATGACTCACTTGAAGACTACACATCCTCTCCATGACTATCTTCATCTTCACTATCTTCAACATGGCTTAAGGCCATGAGAGCCATGTGCTTTGAGCTCTTCCTTTCATCTTCTTCCGATGAGCTTGATGATGAGTCGTCCCAAGTGGCTTTCAAAGCCTTCTTCTTTTTCTTGATCTTTTCCTCTTGCTTCTTCAACTTTGGACACTCCGTTTTGTAGTGCCCCTTTTTCTTGCATTCATAGCAAATTATATCAGTCTTAGTCTTAGACTCCACAAGAGATTTACCTTTTCTCTTTTTATCATTGAAAATCTTCTTGACATCCTTCTTGTCAAACTTCCTTGAATGTCTCATCATTCTTCGAACAAAGTTTGCCATTTCACTTGATGATAGCTCTTCATCACTATCACTATCACTATCTTGCTCAGATTCTGAAGATGCCACCTTCTTCTCCTTTTTCTTTTCCTTGTGCTTCTTTTTGCTCTTTTCACCTGCAACCAAGGCTATACCTTTCTCTTTTTGGCTTGTGTTAGCTTGCTCATGCAATTCAAGTTCACAAAATAATTCATCCAACTTTACTATTGACAAATCCCTTGATACCTTATAGGCATCCACCATGGATGACCATAATGAGTTTCTTGGGAAAGATTTCAGGGCATACCTTATGAGATCTCGATTCTCTACACTCTCTCCAACTGAATGAAGACCGTTTAAGAGTTCCTTGAACCTACCATGTAGTGAACTTACCATTTCTCCATCCTTCATTGTGAAATTTTGAAGTTGATTTATCAAGAGGTCTCTCTTTGCAATTCTTGAATCCTTGGTGCCTTCATTTAGCTCAATGAGCTTGTCCCATAAATCCTTGGCACTCTTGAAAGGTCCAACCTTGTTGAGTTATTCCGAGCTTAATCCACATTGAAAAGTCACAATCGCCTTTGCATTTGCTTGAACCTTTATTTTTTGTTCAACGGTCCACCTTGGTGATTCAAGCATTCTTCCATTTTCGGTTGGCGCCGTGAATCCCTCTGTGATTGAGAACCACATGTCAATTTCGGTCATGAGATATTGTTCCATGCGGCTCTTCCAATAAGCGAAATTACTGTCTTCATAAAATGGTGGTCGTGAAGTACTATGCCCCTCCTTCAATGACATCTTGTAGCTCTTTAACTTGTGCTTTCTTGGTGATGAATCCTCAAAAGAAAACCAATGCTCTGATATCACTTGTTAGGATCAGTTGAGTTAGAGGGGGGGGGGGTGAATGACTCACTTCGTTTTCTTGATCAATTTACTCTTTCGCAGCAGACACTTGAAGGCAATGCTAACTCTTGTATTTACTTGATATCCACCTCCTCAAGGAGGTGACTAGTCCAAGGATCCACACCACTCACCACTCTTCCACTATCAAAACCCTCCTTCTCGGAATCACACCGAAGGTGGAGAAACCTTACAAGATTACAACTCTCCCTCTCCAAAGTAAAGATCACAAACACTACAATGAAGAAGAGAAGAAGGATCACAAACTTTAACCGGCTTCTTCTTTACAAGTGAGACTTCAGAAAGTGGCGGAGAGGAGAGCTTGAACACTTTTCAAATCTTGATCACTTGAAGGATTTCTAAAAACCTTTGAGAACAATGGAACAGTATATTCTTTTTGGATGATTTGTTTTCTTTTTCTTCCACGCTTTTAAACGTCGAGAAAACTAGCTGTTTCTTACGTAGCCGTCGCCATGAATTGATTGGGCTTGTATTCCAATCGATTCAAAGGTATCCATTGAGTGTTGTCACATTAAGATCAACGGCGTAGATCATCTGATTTGAACCTTAATCGATTTGGATTTTGCCTTGATCGATTCAGACATGCTATGCTTCATCGCAGAATCGTAGAGCCTCTTTGAATTGATCGAACGATCGATTCAATACCTTGAATCGATCGGCTGATCGATTCAGGAGGAATTTGTGCTTCACACAGATCGTTCACCGATCGATCGGTCGATTGATTCAATACCTTGAATCGATCGACTGATCGATTCAGGAGGATTCTGTGCTTCGCACAGAACCTTACTGATCGATCGACCGATCGATTGACTTCCCTTCAATCGATTGGCTGATCGATTCAGAGGCATTCTGCCTCACAGTTATGTCTGAATTGATTTATAAATCAATTTCTGACAGTGAGCTTAACACACATCCAATCTTCTGACTTGCAGGAGCTTCTCTTGCCAAGAATCCGGTCCCCGCCTTCTTGACTTCTCTTGCCTTGCATCTGGTCTTCTGCAAGTAAGCAAGAACTTCTTTTAGCCAAGAATCCAGTCCTCGATCTTCTTAGACTTCCCATGCATCTGGTCTTCCGACCTGCAAGAAACTCCTCCTGCAAACTCACAATGCATGTTAAATCCAACGTATTAACCTAAACTTAAATAATTGTCAATACATTGAAACTTCCAGGGCATGATTGCACCAACAAGGACAACTTCCTAAATTTTATTGTCTTGCATTGACTTATACTTCTCATTCATTGTCTCGATCCACTTTTGAGAATTTGAATCTTGAATGGCTTGACGAAAGTTGATTGGATCATCCTCTGCCATACCATCATTTTCCTCATGTTCTTGGAGTAGTACTGTGTAATCATCCGAAATAGCACTCCGCTTTGCTTTAGTGGATTCACATAAAGACACTTATTCTTCATACACTAGTTCTTAAGGCCGCTGAGTTTGTTCTTTTGGGATTTGATTAACAATGTCTTGTTGTTCTTGTATTACATCATGATTATTGTCGGGAGTGAAATCTTGATCATTATCAGAAGCAATCATAGGAATACAAACCATTTCCTCTTGAAGAGTAGTGGGAATGCATTCCGCCTTAAAGACAAGGTCTATTACTTTATTCTTCCCTCCAAACTCAATATCGTCAAAGAACATTGTGTTGGGACCTTTGACATCTGCTAGAGGGGGGTGAATAGCCGATCACCCACTTCGATTACTTTATGTAATTGTTAGTACGCAACAAAATACAAAATAACTAATAAATAAAAAGACAAACCCAATGACACATTTGTTTATGTGGTTCGGAGATAAATCTCCTACTCCACGGCTATTTGTAAGGTGGACGATCCCGATCCGTCGGTGGTCGACTCTCTTGAAAACTTCATCTAGCTCAAACCTCATTTTCGGTGGAGAAACCTCACCACAACCTTGATCCAAACACCCTTAGATCATAAGAAAAACTTGGAGCACTTAGGAGACTTCTAATAGACTTTAACCAAGTCTATTTTGTCAATCATGGCTAAGCACCCTGAGCTCTCTTAAATAGAACTTGGAAGAAAACACAAGTTGTATTTACCGCCATCAGTCGACTGGTGTATACACCAGTTGACTGGTCCTTTAAGTGAAGCCGACCGTAGTACCTCAACAGTCAGCTACCAGTCGACTGCTATAGTGTATCAGTCGACTGCTACAGTATACCAGTCGACTGTTACATTATATTAGTCGGCTGCTATAGTACTGCTATAGTACTATTACAGTAAACTATAAACCTAGGATTTTACCCTGAGTACAATTTCTCATGCACTTGTCCTTGCTTACACAACCTAGACCTAGCACTCTATTCTTCTCCATCAGCTTTGTATCTCTTGGATGCCTCCCCATCCTTCACGCCTTGTCCTCTTGAGCTTCTATCGGCCTTGTCATCATTGTCAGGTCTTCACCACCAAGAGGCTGTGCCTTTGAGATTTCATCCATTACCAAATCACACTTAGACTTACGTTGCCAAAACTATATGCTTGGACTCACACAGCCAAGATTCACACTTGGACTTTTCTCCTTTGTCAAAATCACACTTGGACTTTCCTTGTTGTACCTGTATCCTGTACACTTACAATGTATATTAAATATAACAATAAATCTAACTTAAACGTTTGCCCAAACATTAAAACCTAGGGCACCTAGATTGCTCCAACAATCTTCCCCTTTTTAATGTTCGACAACCCGTTTAAGCTAGGGAAACATACATGCAATAACAATGTAAATAAACATGCAAATCAAGTCATGCATAAACATGGAACCTAACCTGTTACGCAACCGCAAGTGTATGGTTTCGTCATCAGTAATAAAAGGATATCGTATCCACAGGGATTGTTAATTGAGCACTAGTTAACTTCGCACGGCGAATTATCTAGACAAACGTAAGATTAGTTGGGAAAGAGAGTAAAAGAAAGAGAAGAGAAAAGAAAGTGAATGGATCTTGAGATGGGTTGAGATTAGAGGATGGAGGATGATAGATTCTAGGATTTGGTTTCCTTGTAATGCTAGGCGATGTTACATAGATTGTTTAGTTTCTATCCTCTATGTTCATGCTCTTGTTGGAAGTTAGATTCATTACCGACTCTCCCCTGCAGTGGATAAGCCGGCATGATCTCCTACTCCATGTCCTATGCTACTAAATGGAAGTGATCCTATGAAGTCCGATTAACTAGACAACCCTGTCACGACGTCCCTCGATCATACAACATAGAAACACACTAACATACAATAACATAGAAATAGAAATAGAGATTATGCCCGATCCCCTACTTCCTTATGGAGATTTGTTTCTCCTTTCAAGGTGATACCTTAGACGTCCGTTAGCAGGGTAGCCCTGTCACGACACCCCTCGGTCATACGATCTAAGGTATCCCCCTATGGGATTAACAATTCTACACAACTATTTGATAAAATATGTAAAAGATATATATAAGTATTCACACACACACATTTCATCAAACATGAACAAAACATCAATAAGTCATTGAATAGAAACATAGTAAATCTACATAGTTTTACATCTCCATCACATCACAAATACTTCATACATTCTAGATCTGGAGATCTACTCCATCGCAAAGGAAGAACATCCCAAAAACATAAAGTAAAGCATACTTACAACCTTAGATGTGAGAAGAAGGGGAAGAAGAGATGCTTGCCAATGTTTCCAATGTCTTGGGGATGCCTCATTACTTCAGAGATGGACGGATCATCAAGGGATGAAAGAGAATGAAGCTCTAGGGTTTCCCCCTAAGGGGAGAACCCTTCCCCAAGGAGAGCAACAAAGTCCCAAACCCAAGATGAGTCAAAGAATGAGGATCTGGACCCTTTTATACCTCCTCCAAATTGCCCAGGAAAACTAGGATTATAGGGGTATAGTAAACTGGATTTTTCACCCATTAAACCAGGTTTTATCATGATTAACCCTGAAATAAAGTTGTATCTCTTGAAATTATCTTCAATATGATACTTGGATCGAGCCCTAGCTCCAACCGAGCCAAAAGTTATGGTGGTTCAAAGTTTAGTCTGCAGTCTGGGCAGAGGCCTAGATGAACCCACTATTGGGAAGCAAGACTGTGCCATTTAGCACGGGCAGACAATGCTATCTCTCTATTGGATCTGAAGAAAAGTTGTATATCTTAAAGTTATTTATGTTTTAGTATAAAGATCAACCCAAAACTCTAACCGAGCGCAAATTTATGGTCATTTTACGATCAGTCTGCAGTCTGACCAGAATTCAGCACAGCTCTATTTTGGCGTGACACAACCCCATATTCTTCATCACACGGCTGTGTGGAATCCACACGGCCTCACTCGACTTCCTCACAGGTTGAGTCACACGGTCGTGCCCTTCTTCTTCTCTGCCAAAGTCACACGACCATGTGGATTCACACGACCCTCGCCTTCCTTGTCTCTAGAAAGTTGGCACGACTATGTGCTACCTGGCCATGGGGAAGTTAACGCGGTCGTGTGGCTCACACGACCATGGCTTGATTTACCTTTGCGGGGGAGCACGATCATGCCATTTGGAACGGCCAGAACATGTTAATATCCACACAACCGTGTGACCTACACATCCCAAGCTCCTGTGTGCGTTTTAGATCCATTTTTGTTCCAAATCGCGTCCTATCAATCAAAACAAGCAAAGAGTAGATCTTCGAACAAAAGAAGTAGAAATATAACATTACAATGAAATAGGGTGTAACAAACATAGATTATTCTAATGAAATATAAGTAGATGTGCATCAAAGTATGCATAAAAGTATATATAATCTACGCACATCACACTCCCAGACTTAAACCTTTGCTTGCCCTCAAGCAAAAGCTACAATCTAGATTCATGTGGTTAAATAGTGCATCATAATCTCTAGCAAGTCAATCTAATCCTATCAAATGATTTCAGTAGTGAGCAAGATACAAAAGTAGTTTGAGTATGACCTAAGTAGTAGTCCTCCATGCTCAGTGCGATAGTGGCCTATGTTTATCAAGTTTCAATCCCTAAGTCTAGTCAAGTCGTCATAGAACTGTATTCCTTATGCTCTCAGCGATAGGTACTTACCTGCCACACACTTGGTTCATCCTTCTCAATCTACCCAAGGTCTCAAAGGCGTGCTCGATATCAAGAGAAACATAGCAGTTATTTTTCTAGTAACCTAACTCGGTCTCAAAGGGGTAACTTGCTAGTTTCCACTCACGACAACTATTTTTTATATCCCTTATTCATTTTTTTTTCTTTTTTCATCATTATTTTTAATTGATTGCAAGATGCAATACTTGAACACAAATGCATATAAGTGCAAATGTTGGGATATTTTTGATTTTTCCAAATGAGTTGACATGATTCGAGCATCATCCAGTAACCAAAATGTAGTTTGAGAAATCACCATGAAAACACTAGTACTAATCAAGTTCTATGAATCATGACTATTTTCAGAGTTTTCTACCACCAAAACTAGGTAAAGTGTATAAAGGTCCTAAAACAAGGCCAATATTTAAACTCTTATAGTAAAGACATTGCTCACTTCATGTTATCATAGATAGAAAAAGATAGATCACTAAACATAGTAGTACCATAAGTAACCAATAAACCACATGCAATCTAGAATAAATGTGCTAGTGTTTTACATTAAGGAACAAACAATCATGATGTGATGTAAGATGCAACTAGCAAAAATTTTATTATGCAACAAGAAATGTGCAAAAACTAAGGAACATGAAAACTATACTAAGCCCAAATATCCCCTAGACTTAAACTTTTCATTGTCCCAATGAAAACTAGAAATGATATATGGATGAGGTTTTATGGAGTTTAGAGAAGTTACCAAGTGATGAGCTCCAAATGGTTTACATATTTTTGAAAATACTCCTCTATCCAATGCTCACATTTCTCCACAACTTTGAAATCTACAAAACAATAATAGACAAGAAAAATTAAGTAGAGGATATGAGTTATTATGAAGAAAGAAATGAAAACAAGAAAGAAATAAAGACATAAAGAAAACAAGAAAGAAGAACTTGGGTTGCCTCCCAAGAAGCGCTTGTTTAAGGTCATTAGCTTGACCACCTCATTAGATTCATCTAAATCTCACTCTTGAAAGGATAAGATATTTCAATACCCTGGAGAGAGCTTTCAATATTGGAGTTAAAAAATGAAGTATCGCTCTCTCCATCTTCGTCTTCTTTGAAATTTTTTCAGGTGGTCGAAGACGATTCAAATTGAGCTTCCAAATATCAGCCTCATGAAAATATGCACACTCAGAAGAAATACAAATATCCCATATACATGTTAAATAAGATAGAACCGAAACCATATTAAGATAAGCAGAATAAGAAATAAAAACTGAATCACATCCAACAAAGTCAAATATAGGTACCTCTATAAAATTTTCTAAAAGATCACAAGAAGTACTAACCTTACTTTGCTGAGAGATACCTGAAAGTTCTAAACATGTGGATGTGACTTCCTCTGAATCAAATGATGGTTCTGGCTCTGGCCCAGGTATTGGTCCTACCAAAGGTGGTGATTCTTGAGACTATGCCAACTCTACATAAGTCCCTACACATTGGTCCACAGTATGTTCAATCTTTACAACTCTCATAATCTCTAAGGGATGTGTGGAAAAAGGAGGTGATTCTTGAGATGCTTCTTCCACAACATAGCTCTCTACACATTCTTTCATATCATCATCATCAACACAAGCATCAAAAAATAAACCAACATCTATATTTTCAGCAGGAGAATCAGCTATAGGAGGATCAATAACTTCACTTGCAGTTTTAAGTTGATCTACCACATCACATTCATCATCTGAAAATTCAATTTCACTATAGCATCCTGTAAAATCTGAAGGTAGATCTGAAAACTTGTTCACCACTGCATTATCAATAAAATCCTCATCTGAAGAGTCTTCATCTTTATACACATCATGAAATCTGCACTCAACCCTACCAGTGTCATAGAATTTGTTAGGGTCTTTATCTTCATTGGACCTCACTAGCCTTTGTGGAAAAAGAACCCTTAGTGAAGGGCTTAGGAAAGGTACTTCTTTTATCCCATATTCCCTTTGAGCTTGAGGAGAAGATTCAACTTTCTTATCTAGTGTCGGTGTGATCAAACGTTGAGGAAAAGGTACTTGTGGCCTTTGGGAACTTCCTAGAGTAATGAAACTGAGTTCATGTGGTCTTCTATTGTTCTTCTCCTCAATTCTAAACATGTCCTTTTTCAGAAGTTCTTCATGATTCTTGCCACTTCTCAACTTAAGATCATTATCATTTACACTAGATTTTGTATGTGTAGGAGGAAGGTCTTCTTTGAATCATTTTGAAACTATACTATCAATCTTTGTCCCAAATGTTTGAACTCCTCAATCTGTGACTTGTGAATTTTAATATTTTTGGGTGGTTGAACTTCAGTTTGTTTGACAGATTCTCTTACATTTATAGCTTGCACTTCTTAAATTTTTGAGGGAGATTCCATCCAACTTTTATTCGACCATTCATGGAGGTTCAATGCCACTTGATCAATTAATGTATATGCTTCATCTACACTCTTGTCCATAAAAGAACCTCCAGCTGATGAATCTAACAAACACTTATTTGAGAAAGAAATTCCCCTATAGAATATGTGTAAGGTCAGCCATTTTTCAAACCATGATGAGGGCATTGTCTTTGTAGACTCTTGAATCTGTCCCATGCTTCAAATAATGATTCTCCATATGCCTGAACAAAATTTGTGATGCAATTCCTCATATAAATTGTTCTACTTGGAGGGAAAAAATGCTTCAGAAATTGCTTCTCTAATTGTTTTCAACTTGTGATGCTTTGAGGACAGAGAGAATATAACCAAGCCCTTGCTTTATCCTTGATACTAAAAGGAAATGCCATCAATCGAACTGTATCTGCTGACACTCCTTCACAGTTCACCATATCACAAAGCTCTAGAAATGTCTCAAGGTGCAGATAAGGACTTTCTGATACTTCTCCTCCAAATTTGTGACCTTGTATCATGAAAATTAACTCTGTGTCTAGTTGGAAACTTTCTGCTTCAATATAAGGCTGCACAATGGGAGATAAAAAATCTTGCAGAAATGGGTGCAGAGAAATCTCTTAAGGACCTGCTTGACATGTTAGTACTCATGGTATCTAAAAAAAATTATAAGGAAAATTAAAAATGCAGAATTAAAGACAAGAAATAAAATGCATAATGAAAACAAGAAAGAAAATGTAAAAAGAAAAAAAATATCTAGAGTAATTCATATGTTAATCAACTAATGTTAATCGAAAACAGTCCCTAGCAACGGCGCCAAAAACTTGTTACGCAACCGTAAGTGCACTGTTTCATCATCAGTAATAAAAATATATCGTATCCACATGGACTGTTGATTAAGCACTAGTTAACATCACACGGCGAATTATCTAGACAAATGTAAGATTAGTTGGGAAAGAGAGTAAAAGAAAGAGAAGAGAAAAGAGAGAGAATGGATCTTGAGATGGATTGACCTTAGAGGATGGAGGATGATAGATTCTAGGATTTCGGTTTCCTTATAATACTAGGCGATGCTACATAGATTGTTTAGTTTCTATCCTCTATATTCATGCTCTTGTAGGAAGTTAGATTCATTACCGACTCTCCCCTGTAGTGGATAAGCCGACATGATCTCCTACTCCATGTCCTATACTACTAAATGGAAGTGATTCCTATGAAGTCCGATTAACTAGATAGCCCTGTCATGACGCCCCTCGGTCATACAACATAGAAACACACTAACACACAATAACATAGAAATAGAAATAGAGATTATGCCCGATCCCCTACTTCCTTGTAGAGATTTGTTTCTCCTTTCAAAGTGATACCCTAGGCGTCCGTTAGCAGGGCAGTCCTGTCACGACGCCCCTCGGTCATACGATCTAGGATATCCCTCCTATGGGATTAACAATTTTACACAACTATTTGATAAAATATGCAAAAGATATATATAAGCATTCACACACACATTTCATCAAACTTGAACAAGACATCAATAAGTCATTGAATAGAAACATGGAAAATCTACATAGTTTTATATCTCCATCACATCACAAATACCTCCTACATCCTAGATCTGGAGATCTACTCCATTGCAAAGAAAGAACAGTCCCAAAACATAAAGTAAAACATACTTACAACCCTAGATGTGAGAAGAAGGGGAAGAAGAGATGCTTGTTGATGTTTCCGATGTCTTGGGGATGCTTCCTTGCTCCGGAGATGGACTGATCATCAAGGGATGGAGGAGAATGAAGCTCTAGGGTTTCCCCCTAAGGGGAGAACCCTTCCCCAAGGAAAGGGACGAAGTCCTAGACCCAAGATGAGTCAAAGAATGAGGATCTTGACCCTTTTATACCTCCTCCAAACTGCCCAGGAAAACCAGGATTACAGGGGTTCAGTAAACCGGGTTTTTCACCAATTATACCAGGTTTTCTCATGATTAACCCTGAAACAAAGTTGTAGCTCTTGAAATTATCTTCAATCTAATACTTGGATCGAGTCTTGGCTCCAACTGAACTGAAGGTTATGGTAGTTCAAAGTTTGGTCTGCAGTCTAGGTGGAGGTCCAGATGAACCCACAGTTAGGAAGCACAGCCATGCCATTTATCATAGGTAAACAATGCTATCTCTCTGTTGGATCTGAATAAAAATTGTAGATCTTGAAGTTAGCTACGTTTCAATATAAAGATCAGCCCAAAACTCCAATCGAGCGCAAAGTTATGGCCGTTTTATGATCAATCTGCAGTCTACCCAAAATTCAGCACAGTTCTGTTTTGGCGTGGCACGACCCTATATTCTTCGTCACACGACCGTGTGGAATCCACATGGCCTCACCCAACTTCCTTATAGGTTGAGTCACACGGCCGTGTGGCTCACACAGTCGTGACCTTCTTTTCTGCCAAAGTCACACAGCCGTGTGGATTCACACGACTGTGGCCTTCTTTGCCTCTGGAAAGTTGGCACGGTCGTGCCATTTGGCACGACCGTGTGTTGCCTGGCCACGGGAAAGTTGACACGGTTGTGTGGCTCACACGGTCGTGGCTTGATTTGCCTCTGGTGGGGCAGCACGGCCGTGTCATTTGGCACGGCCAGAACATGCTAATGGCCACGCGGTCATGTGGCCTACATGGCCTAAGCTCCCGTGTGCGTTTTAGCTCCATTTTTTCTCCAAATCGGGTCCTATCAATCAAAACAAGCAAAGAGTAGATCTCCGAATAAAAGAAGTAGAAATATGACATTACAATGAAATAGGGTGTAACAAACATAGATTATTCTAATGAAATACAAGTAGATGTGCGTCAAAGTATGCATAAAAGTGTATATAATCTACGCACATCATAACCCTAGGCTCCCTTCACCTAAACTCCTCCTAGAGCTAGGATTTCTTGTAAAGATTAACTTCTTCCCCTTTGCCAATAAATGAGCAATTGCTCTCCCTTCACCTAAGCTCTCCCTTGAGTTAGGATTTCTCGTAAAGGTGTGTAGGTTTCTCACTTCAACCCAACACTTCTTCCCTTTTGCCACACATCAAAAAGACTTCCAACAATATCTTAATTATTGGACTCTTTGACCTCTAATGACCACAATTATCATATATTAACCCCATAAGGTTACATACATGTTCACCATTTTTTTTGGTCATTTTCTATTATTAGAAAACACTTCCAGTCTGTATCAGTCGACTGCCATTGACCCTGAGCTTACAGAAATATTCTGTGCTAAAAAATACTGTTACCAATAGACTGGTATCTGTACCAGTTGACTAGTACTCTAGTTTAGCAAAAATCAGTCTTTCTGACCCACTTTCAGAAATGCACCAAAAATTTCACAGACCTCTAAAAATTCTAAATTTTGTGGAGAGGTCTATTTTACCAATGTATACTTGGAAAAATATATTTATCACAAATCCCAAGATTGATATAAAATTTAAAACTAGCTAAATGGTTCAATTAAACCTTGACCTAAAGTCCTAGTTTTGACTTCCTCTTGATGTATCTGCCCATACTAAACCATAATGTATTCCTAGCATTAGTTTATATTACATCTATACATCAAAAATCAATTTTCAAGCAATATGAATCCAAATCATATTTTCATGCATGAAACTCAATCCAATTGTGCCAATTTCTTAGGTTTGAGACTCAAGTTCGTCTCTAAAATCCTTTGGCACATTCCATGGATCTTTTAAACTCTCAAGTAATACCCACTTGAGATCCATTTACCATTTGTCCCAAAGACTCTTTGAGCTCCCCTAAAACTCTTAACTTTAGCCACCTCCTTAGGTGACTCATCTATTATGACTAGGCCACTTTGGTGCACCTTGGGTGACAATTACCTTGTCTTTAGTTAATTTCTTCTTGTCCTTAACCTTAGACACCTTATCCTTGCCATAAACATATGCAACCCTAGCATATTTCTTCTTATTGGCTTTGTATGACACTCCCTTATCCTTGGTCACTCCTCCCTTACCAATGTCATGTGCCACCCTAGCACTTGACCTCCTTTTGGTTTTAGAGGGACCCAATTTGACATTTTTGGATCTTTGACTATCCAAATACATGTCAAGTCCTTTAGATCCAATAATGAATCTATCCAGGACTTTCTCCATTTCCTCAAGCCTTAACTTTAAGACTTGATTTTCCAACTCTAGGATTCTAACCCTAGAGTCAACTTATCCACCTTGGACATTCCTAGATCTACTCACCTTCCTAGGCATATGTCTCCCATTCTTGGGATTAATACCTAGATTTTCACCCACTTTCCTTCCCTTAGGTAAATTGGTTTGTGTCTTATTATGTCTAACCTTAGTACATGATTTCCTAGGGTTATCTATAGTGTTGACCCTATTCCTATCATTATACCTAAATCCATAATTATGAATGGGTACATAATTTTTATTTTTTCTAACAAGCATGTAGAAATCTAAATTTTGATTAAATTTTAAAATAGGGATTACCTTCCCTTTTATCTTTGGAGCTCTCCCTTGACTTGAGCTCCTCTTCTTTTCTCATTTTTTCAAGTATGCCAATTTCTCGAGCTCTCCTCTCCTTGGGCACTTAGTATAGTTGTGACTATACTCACCACACGTGAAGTATCTAATATGCTTCTTCTCTTTCTTCTTCCTACAACTTACATTAGTTAAATCAATCTTAGTGAGTTTAGGGTTTACCTCCCTTATCTTTTGGAGCGATGGTCACCTACTTTTGTAGTACCTCGTCTTACCACACTCAAAGCATTTGATGTGGCTCTTCCTGCTCTTCTTGGTGGATGAGGTGGAGGGTTGAGATTCCAAGATCTCTTCTTCCTTGGATGGATCCTCTTCCTCTTTACTCGAAGATGTGGATGATTCCACTTCCTCTTCCCTTGAAGATGTTACTTCCTCATCTTCCTTCTTCTTCTCGGGTGTTGAGCACGTGTCAACATCTGATTGATCCTTCCCTTGGACCAATGCACCCTTCTCCTTGGGTTCCTCCACTCTTTGGAGTTGTGTAGTATCTGCATAGAGCGCAATCACCTTGCTCCAAAGCTTATGAGCACTCTTGTACTCACCTACATTCGATACCACATTAGGAGGTAATAAATCAATTAAAATTCTAGTCACCTCCTTATTTGTCTTCGCTTGCTCTATTTGCTCCTTGGTCCAATATTGAGGTCGAAGATACTTCCCCTTCTTGTCCGTCAGAGCTTCGAATAGAACTTCCAATGCGGTCCAATGGCCCTAATCTATTTAGAACCAAGTCTGCAACCGCTTCCTCCAATACTCGAAATCATCTCGATCGTATGGAGGTGCGATTTGGATATCCCATCCTAGAGGTCCTTCGGACTCTATCTTCCTCTAGCGCTTTGCTCGCTCAGCGATTAGTCCGTAGAAGAGCGACCCGCTTTGATACCACTTATTAGGACCTTTGACACCAGCTAGAGGGGGGTGAATAGCCGATCACCCACTTCGATCGCTTCCTATAATTGTTAGTACGCAACGAAATACAAAACAACTAACAAATAGAAAGACAACCCCAATGACACATTTGTTTAAGGTGGACGATCCCGATCCGTCGGTGGATGACTCCCCGAAAAACTCTAGTTAGCTCAAAGCTCCTTCTCGGTGGAGAAACCTTACCACAACCTTGATCCAAACACTCTTTTATCATAAGAGAAACTTGGAGCACTTATGAGACTTCTAATAGACTTTAACCAAGTCTATTTCATCAACCATTGCCAAGTACCCCGAGCACTCTTAAATAGAGCTCTGGACAAAACATAAATTGTGTTTCCTGCCACCAGTGGACTGGTGTATACACCAATCGACTGGTCCTTTAAGTGAAGCCAACTGTTGTACCCCAACGGTCGGCTACTAGTCGACTACTACAGTGTATCAGTCGATTACTATAGTATACCAGTCGACTACTACAATATACCAGTCGACTATTATAGTACTACTACAGTAAATCTTAAATCTAGGATTTTACCCCGAGTACAGTCTCTCATGTACTCATCCTTGCTCGCACAACCTAGACCTAGCCTTCTAGCCTCCTCCATCAGCCTTACGCCCCTCAAATGCCTCCCATCCTTCACACTTTACCTTCTAGAGCTTCCATCAGCCTTGTCATCATTGTTAGGTCTTCACCTCTAAGAGATCGTGTCTCCAAGACTTCATCCATTACCAAGTCACACTTGGACTTACGTTGCCAAGACTACATGCTTGGACTTACACCATCAAGATTCACACTTGGACTTTCCTCATTTGCCAAGATCACACTTGGACTTTTCTTGTTGTATCTATATCCTGCACACTCACAATACATATTAAATACAACAATAAAACTAACTTAAACCTTTTCCTAAACATCGAAACATATGATACCTCGATTACTCCAACAATTGTTGGGGTTGTAAGGTTACAAATATAGTCTCACATTAAAAATACATGAGAAAGATCATGGATTTATAAGATAAAGATATCTTCATGGGAATGAGGTCTTTTGGCTAGAGCCCAGGAGCAAAACCATGAGAGCTTAGGCCCAAAATACATAATATCATACTATTATGGAGATATTTAAATTTATTTTGGTCCTAACAATTGGTATCAGAGTGAGGTTGCTCTTCACCGGACTAACCACCAGAAGAAACATGAGCCAGAGCCATGATCTAAGATCGAACCATGTGGGTGAAACCTTGAACGAAGTAGGGGAGACCTTGAGTAGGTCAAGGTGACCCGATGCTCAAAGGGAGGCCCTAAGCAGTTCAAAAGTGACTCGGTGCTTGAGGGGGATCCTGTGATCCTTTGTTTGAGGGGGGATTATTGGGGTTGCAAGATTACAAATATAGTCCCACATTGAAAACACATGAGAAAGATCATGAGTTTATAAGAAAAATATATCTCCATTGGCATGAGACCTTTTGGGTAGAGTCCAAGAGTAAAACCATGAGGGCTTAGGCCCAAAGTGGACAATATCATACTATTGTGGAGATATTTAAATTCCTTTTGGTCCTAACACATTGTAGTTTTTGTCTCAAAGATGGTATTTACTTTGGGATCATAAAACTTATAGCCCCATGATCGCTTAGAATATCCAATAAAGTAGCTACTTACTATTCTAGAGTCCAATTTCTTTTCAAGTTGCCAATACGGTCAAGCCTCAGTCGGACATCTCCAAATATGAAAATATTTGAGACTTGACTTTCACCTTATCCAAAGCTCAAAAGGTGTTTTAGTAGCTACTTTAGTGGATACTCAATTTAGAATGTAAGCTACTATTTTTAATGCTTCTCCCCATATGACTATGGCAAAGTTAAATGACTAACCATACTCCTTACCATATCCTTAAGAGTTTGATTTCATCATTCAGCTATACCATTCATGCTTGGTGAGCATGTCATGATATATTATGGAACGATTCCACACTCCTCTAGGTATTGAGCAAAAGGTCTTAGATATTGCTCACCTTAACCATTGTATCTACCATAGTATTTGTAGTACCTCGGGTAATAAACCAAGTTAAGTTAGGCCTTGTGTATTTAATGTCTTATGTCTGAGTGTGCAGAAACTTAGGAATATAAGAAGTTGAGTGGAAGGCACAGTGAGTGAGAAGGATGACACACGAAGGGAGTCAATGAGTTTAGTGCATCCATGGGATGAAGAGCTATAGAAGAGTATACCAGTGAAGTGAGAAGGACACGTGTGATGCATCCGAGGGATGAGAAGCCAGGAGGAAGTCAGCTCGAGAATAAGGTCAGAGTTGGGTTCGAGTGAGCTAAACTCCGGATGACCAGAGTATCACCTAACCAAGCAGGGCTCGAAAATGGTCAACTCAGAAGTTGACAATGAAGACCCAAGGCACCTCAGTTGGATTGAGGCACCTCGGATGTCCAATAGATCAGCTACGGTTGAAGAGACATAAGGAACCTAAGTTGTTTGGAGGTACCTCGGGTGAATACTAACCGAGGTGCTTCTAATCAACCGAGTGCCTTCGATGATCTTGGAGCCATTATGGTGTGGATAAGAGCGGGAATCCAGCTCATCCTAATTAAGGTGCCTCTGATGAACCGAGGCGCTTCGAATGCCACTAGATTAGAAATTGAACGTTGTGTGGAGATAAATCTTATTTAGTTGGAGGTGCCTCCTGTTGGTGTAGGTAGGCCAGCAAGAGGGGGTGAATTGCTTGTAAAATAAAAATTAACCTTTCCCGATCTTCCAACTCAGATTAGAAGCTCAATTATAATAAAAAAAATTAAACAAAAAAAAATAGAAGAGGCTAAGAAATTAACTTAGCTACAAATTAGATGGTTGTTAATCCAAGACAGTGAAGAGCACTAGTGGGTCTCATTCGTTGCAGGCGGAGAAGCCTCTTATAGATGTTAACAGTGTTAGCACAGTGGGGCCCACAAGAGAGGGTTGAATCGCTTGAAATACTAAAATACCCTTCTCGTTCTTTCAACTCTATTTAAAATGCAACAATAATAATAAAATAAAAGTAACAAAAAATAAGGAAGAGACTCAGGATTTACTTAGTTACAACCTAGGTGGTTGTTAATCCAAGGCAGTTGCAAAGCTTACTAAGAATCTCCTTCTCTGAAGGTGGAAAAGCCTTTTACACACAATGACAGCTTAAACAGTTGCTAGGAAGTTAATACAAGAGTTGATATTCTATTTCCTAGCTCCAGAGGCCTTTTTATAGCTCCTGGAATTCCTATCCGTAGCTCGAGGACGCCTTCAAGGAGAATGGAAGGCACCTCCAGCGAGGCAGTAGTGGATAAAGGTTTATCCGCTGCCAACAACTACTTTGGCCAGGTCGAGGGCGCCTTCCATAGGCATGGAAGGTGCCTTCCTTGCTTATGGAGGGCGTCTTCCATGCTTATGGAAGGCACCCTCCGCTTGAAGGAAACGAAGGCGCATTGGGTGCCTCAGAGGCACCTTATATTCCTTTAGAAGGCACCTTCAGCAGATTCTCCAGCCTCCATATAGTCTTGATCTGCTCTGATCGCCTGGGTGATTCCTGCCTACTGAAATAGGGCTCACCCGAGCCCAATTTCTGTCCTTCTCCTCGAGCAGGCTTCCACTCTGACTTCTCGTCTCTCAAACATTGCGTACGTTCTTCTCATCCACCGGTGTACTCTTTTGTAGTACTTTGTTCCTCGGATGCACCGAACTCGTTGGCTCTCTTCCCGTGTCATCCTTCTCGCTAGCTGCGTCTTCCGCTCGACTTCTTGTGCTCTTAAGTTCCTGCACACTTAGACACAGGGATCAAACCAAAACAAGACCTAACCTAACTTGGTTGATCACATCAAAACAACCACGAGTTCAACAATATCCTCCTTTTTGATGTGCATCAACCCAAGTTCTAGGGTAAAACAAACAGATAAAAAAAATTTGCAAAACATTTTAAATATTAAATTGCAATATAAGAAATTGCAAAAACAAGTATAATGTCATTTGAGTTAGAAATATTCAAATTGAGAAAAAAAATCCTCACTCCCCCTAACTCCCCCTTGTATCTTTCCTCCCCCTATGATCACATCAAAAAAAAAATACTAGGAAAAAAATTTTGAAATTAAATTAAATCTTTGGGGGCACCTTAGTAAGTAAATCTTGCTAGTTAACCAATTTCTAAGTCATGAAATTTTCAAATAATTGACCAATATTAAAAACATTATTTATCTAATTTGATAAGCTTATCAGTTTATCAATTAAATATTTAATTCAGTAATTGACTTCCAGGATGTGGTGAGACACTAGGCCTTCTTGGTTATTGGATCATCAACTACTTCTAGACAAAGCCTTTTAAAGAATTTAAACATTTAATTTTTTTGAAAGTCAAAAACAAATGTTTAATCTAAATAAGATTTTGGAACCCAATACAGGTTCCTTCCTACTCGGATAATAAAAAATTTAGGGGGTATATAATTTTTAAATTTTTTTCTAATTTGTCCTTGGTGATGTCTAATATACTAGTTTAACCTACCATGAATTCTAAGTTCTGATTTTTTAAAGTTATTTAATTATGAGCATGCATCTTTTTTTAAACTGTCAATTTGCATTTTCAAGTTATCATTTTCAACCTTTAAGTTGTTTAATTGTCCTTTCAAATCATCGTTCTCTTTTTCTAATTTTGCCAAATCTTTGGTAAGAATTTTAATAAACTGAAAGGGCTGATTAGGGGATAGAGCACGTACCTCACTTACCTTAAGTTCTGATGCCCCCCCCCCCCCCCTCATCGTTGCTTTCTTCTTATGATCC